>NC_090256.1:6952644-6972898 GCF_037325665.1 Littorina saxatilis | reverse complement strand
AGAATTCCATCTCTGTGCATATTCATAGAATCCCTCTGAGGTTCAAAACGGTGCCAGCGTTCTTTGAGGCGAAAGTTTGTTGTTTGCTGTGTACGCGTCACAAGTCTTCCGCAGAACGAAAATGCTGATGTGTGCATGCCACTTGACACGAACGTTGACCTCGGATATTGATTGATCTCTTAGTGCGAGCGGAAAAGACAACGTTTCTTACGACCTGCGAATCGCAAGAAGATTTCTTTGATTTTTCTGTCTTTCTTTCTTCCTTTTCATCAATGTATTTGTTTATTTATTGTACTTTTATTTTAATAATATTATGTATTTAATACATTTATTTACTTATTTAATTACTGGTGTCATTTTGTTCTTCTCGTTCTGTGTGCCTCATCATTGCTCTCGCATATTTGTGTTAGTGTTATGTTGGAGTTTAACTTGACTTACCTTTCAGCGTAAACCATCAACAATTATGTCCAACATGTTAAAAGGATTCTTACACTTGGACACATACCAGACATGTAAACCCCCGGCTGCTGTCTGTGCAAGATGATCATTTTTACATTTAGTCAAGTTTTGACTAAATGTTTTAACATAGAGGGGGAATCGAGACGAGGGTCGGGCTGTATGTGTGTGTGTGTTTGTTTGTGTGTGTGTGTGTGTGTGTGTGTGTCTGTCTGTCTGTCTGTCTGTCTGTCTGTCTGTCTGTGCGTGTGTGTGTGTGTGTGTGTGTGTGTGTGTGTGTGTAGAGCGATTCAGACTAAACTACTGGACCGATCTTTATGAAATTTGACATTAGAGTTCCTGGGTATGATATCCCCGGACGTTTGTTTTCCTTTTTTTGATAAATGTCTTTTATGACGTCATATCCGGCGTTTTGTACAAGTTGAGGCGGCACTGTCACCCCCTCATTTTTTAATCAAATTGATTGAAATTTTGGCCAAGTAATCTTCGACAAAGGCCGGACTTCGGTATTGCATTTCAGCTTGGTGGCTTTAAAACTAATGAACGAGTTTGGTCATTAAAAATTGAAAACTTGTAATTAAAAATATTTTTTTATTAAACGATCCAAAAACAATTTCATCTTATTCTTCGTCATTTTCTGATTTCAAAAACATATACAAATGTTATATTTGGATTACAAACAAGCTCTGAAAATTAAAAATATGAAAATTATGATTAAAATTAATTTTCCGAAATCGATTTAAAAACAATGTCATCTTATTCCTTGTCGGTCCCTGATTCGAAAAACATAATAGATATGATATGTTTGAATTAAAAACAAACTCAGCAAGCTAAAAAGAATAGACATACAGAAAAGCGTGTTATCCTGCTCAGCGCGACCACTACCGCACTATTCTGCATGGCTTGTCGATTTCACTGCCTTTGCCACGAGCGGTGGACTGCCGAAACTACGAGCATGTGGTCTTGGTGAAAAAAGCAGTGCGTTCAGTTTCATTCTGTGAGTTCGACAGCTTGACTAAATGTTGTTATTTCGCCTTACGCGACTTGTTATTTTTTTTATTTCTGGCTTTTTACATTTAGTCAAGTTTTGACTAAATGTTTTAACGTAGAGGGGGGAATCGAGACGAGGGTCGTGGTGTATGTGTGTCTGTCTGTGTGTGTGTGTAGAGCGATGCAGACTAAACTACTGGACCGATCTTTATGAAATTTGACATGAGAGTTCCTGGGTATGATATCCTCAGACTTTTTTTCATTTTTTTGATAAATGTCTTTGATGACGTCATATCCGGCTTTTCGTGAAAGTTGTCACGCTCTCATTTTTCAACCAAATTGGTTGACATTTTGGTCAAGTAATCTCCGACGATGCCCGGACTTCGGTATTGCATTTCAGCTTGGTGGCTTAAAAATTAATTAGTGACTTTGGTCATTAAAAATCTGAAAATTGTAAAAAAAATATTGTTCTTATAAAACGATCAAAATTTACGTTCATCGTATTCTCCATCATATTCTGATTCCAAAAACATATAAATATGTTATATGTGGATTAAAACAAGCTCTGAAAATTAAAAATATAAAAATTATGATCAAAATTAAATTTTCGAAATCAATTTAAAAACACTTTCATCTTATTCCTTGTCGGTTCCTGATTCCAAAAACATATAGATATGATATGTTTGGATTAAAACACGCTCAGAAAGTTAAAACGAAGAGAGGTACAGAAAAGCGTGCTATCCTTCTCAGCGCAACTACTACCCCGCTCTTCTTGTCAATTTCACTGCCTTTGCCATGAGCGGTGGACTGACGATGCTACGAGTATACGGTCTTGCTGCGTTGCATTGCGTTCAGTTTCATTCGGTGAGTTATAGGAGACACAAGGTATGTTATAGGAGACACAAGGTATGTTATAGGAGACACACGGTATGGTATAGGAGACACAAGGTATGTTATAGGAGACACAAGGTATTTTATAGGAGACACAAGGTATGTTATAGGAGACACAAGGTATGTTACAGGAGACACAAGGTACGGTATAGGAGACACAAGGTATGTTATAGGAGACACAAGGTATGTTATAGGAGACACAAGGTATTTTATAGGAGACACAAGGTATGTTATAGGAGACACACGGTATGGTATAGGAGACACAAGGTATGTTATAGGAGACACAAGGTATTTTATAGGAGACACAAGGTATGGTATAGGAGACACAAGGTATGTTACAGGAGACACAAGGTATGTTATAGGAGACACAAAGTATGTTATAGAAGACACAAGGTATGGTATAGGAGACACAAGGTATTTTATAGGAGACACAAGGTATGTCATAGGAGACACAAGGTATTATATAGGAGACATAAGGTATGTTATAGGAGACACCAGGTATGTTATAGGAGACACAAGGTATGTTATAGGAGACACAAGGTATGGTATAGGAGACACAAGGTATGTTATAGGAGACACAAGGTATGTTATAGGAGACACAAGGTATGTTATAGGAGACACAAGGTATTTATAGGAGACACAAGGTATTTTATAGGAGACACAAGGTATGTTATAGGAGACATAAGGTATGTTATAGGAGACACAAGGTATGTTTTGGGGGAGACACAAGGTATTTTATAGGAGACACAAGGTATGTTATAGGAGACACAAGGTATGTTATAGGAGACAGTCTCGCTTGTGTCAGTGACTGTATCGTATCGTTTCGTCACAATGACACGTTCCTATAACACACCTTGTTGGGATTTTTATTCGGAATTTTGGAACTTTAGCAGTCTATTGTTTTTGGATTTCAGATCTGTAGTGATGTACGTGATAGCTTACTCGAGACAGAAGGTATCTTTAATAAAATTATCGTGGTTATATTTAGTCAAGTTTTGACTAAATATTTTAACATCGAGGGGGAATCGAAACGAGGGTCGTGGTGTATGTGCGTGTGTGCGTGCGTGTGTGCGTGCGTGCGTGTGTGCGTGTGTGTGTGTGTGTAGAGCGATTCAGACTAAACTACTGGACCGATCTTTATGAAATTTGACATGAGAGTTCCTGGGTATGAAATCCCCGAACGTTTTTTTCATTTTTTTGATAAATGTCTTTGATGACGTCATATCCGGCTTTTCGTGAAAGTTGAGGCGGCACTGTCACACCCCCTCATTTTTCAACCAAATTGGTTCAAATTTTGGTCAAGTAATCTTCGACAAAGCCCGGACTTCGGTATTGCATTTCAGCGTGGTGGCTTAAAAATTAATTAATGACTTTGGTCATTAAAAATCGGAAAATTGTAAAAAAAAATAAAAATTTATAAAACGATACAAATTTACGTTTATCTTATTCTCCATCATTTGCTGATTCCAAAAACATATAAATATGTTATATTCGGATTAAAAACAAGCTCTGAAAATTAAATATATAAAAATTATTATCAAAATTAAATTGTCCAAATCAATTTAAAAACACTTTCATCTTATTCCTTGTCGGTTCCTGATTCCAAAAACATATAGATATGATATGTTTGGATTAAAAACACGCTCAGAAAGTTAAAACAAAGAGAGGTACAGAAAAGCGTGCTATCCTTCTTAGCGCAACTACTACCCCGCTCTTCTTGTCAATTTCACTGCCTTTGCCATGAGCGGTGGCCTGACGATGCTACGAGTAAAATGGCATTGCGTTCAGTTTCATTCTGTGAGTTCGACAGCTACTTGACTAAATATTGTATTTTCGCCTTACGCGACTTGTTTTTGTTTTGTTTTGCATTGTCAGATCGGATCCGTATTGTATTATGCATTAGAAAGCAACATAAAAGTGTTGATCGTTTTGGGTCGTCACATTTTTTTACGCATTTTATATCAAAGTCTGCGAGCGGGCGACAACAGGATCCCGGTTTAGAGTGGAGCGGCTGAAGCTTATTTCCTGAGTTACACTTCATCGTGTGTAATCACTGTTTGATCAAGGAAAGTGGAAGGAGGGCACTAACCTGTACCACTGATTTTAGATCAAATACTAATTGTATCCGTTTCAAGAAAGAACACTGGGTTTTTCTGACAGCGGTGGATAAGCATGTTTTGTGTCTCGCGTGTGTGTGTGTGTGTGTGTGTGTGTGTGTGTGTGTGTGTGTGTGTGTGTGTGTGTGTGTGTGTGTGTGTGTGTGTGTGTGTGTCCTTAATAGGGGGGAGGTATTTACGTGGATTTTTTCTTTTAATTTTTAACAGAAAGCTGTATTACGGAAGTATCTTAGCAATGGCGAGTGTATTAGGTCAGATGCTAAAGAGGGCGTTAGGGTGGGGGTGGGGGGGGGTGTAGGAGGTATGGGAAGAAGTGTGTAGGACGACCTTACTGGTTTAAGCAGTGTTTATTCAGTTACATAAATACAAAGCCATTGAGTGTATGTAATAATAAAGGAGAACTGCAAAATAAACGTATAAATGTGTTCTTAGAAACAAACGAGTAATGTGGAGGACGATATTTTAAATGCATGATATTTAGACCAATCAAAACAACAACAAAAACAACAGCAACGACAGCCAACACTAAAACAACAATGGCACAGAAACACACACATTGAGAATTAGAGAGAGAGAGAGAGAGAGAGAGAGAGAGAGAGAGAGAGAGAGAGAGAGAGAGAGAGAGAGAGAGAGAAAGAGAGACAGAGAGAGACAGCGAGAGAGAGAGAGACAGAGAGAGAGCATCCACAACAGATCAATGGAATGCTCTAATAACAAAATCACTAAACATATGGTATTAACAAAAACGTTTGCTTTCTGAATCTAATAATGTTTTCATCCAAGGAAGTGGCGCTATTACCGTACATAGCATAAGAAACAGTAATTTGTTTGTTTGTTTGCTTAACGCCCAGCCGACCACGAAGGGCCATATCAGGGCGGTGCTGCTTTGACATATAACGTGCGCCACACACAAGACAGAAGTCGCAGCACAGGCTTCACGTCTCACCCAGTCACATTATTCTGACACCGGACCAACCAGTCCTAGCACTAACCCCATAATGCCAGACGCCAGGCGGAGCAGCCACTAGATTGCCAATTTTAAAGTCTTAGGTATGACCCCGGGGTTCGAACCCACGACCTCCCGATCACGGGGCGGACGCAGAAACAGTAATATAATATTCTTATCTGGCAAACTATTAATAGTGGTTGCTCTAACATTCGTTTGCGGTGGACAGTCAAATAAAAAGTGTTTACAATGTTCAATATGAAAAGCACACCTGCAGGAAATATCTGTTGTCAATGTATGTCTTCTTCGGCGTTCTTGCAGTGTTGTAAAGCCTGACTCAGTATACAGCGTATGATGGCGATGGCGTGTGCCACGAACAGCATCGATTATAGTTCTAATTGCATCAATGTGTATTTTTTCCAGTTCAGCTGCCAACAATGCATTGCATTTATCCCATATAACGTGTGCATAGTCAACATGAGGAAGACTAAAAGACGACCGTACTATTTTACTCGTAAAATGTTCCAAACTCTAAAACGATATTGCTGTACAACAGCTTTTTATGTTGTGACCTATTGGCCAGGCAGAGTGATAGTACACGAATGCATAAAACGAAGTACATTGAGAAAAAACCCATCACATTCAACATTAGAAAAATAGATCCGAAAGTACAGACACATGACCATGGATAAATGCTACGGTTAAACGCCTTCACATTTCCCTCAGTGATGTCACCATCATCATCAGCAGCAGCAGCAGCAGCAGCAGCAGCATTATCCTCATCATCATCATCATCATCATCAGCAGCAGCAGCAGCAGCAGCAGCAGCAGCAGAAATGTCCAACGAGGGAGTAACGTCCTGTCCAGTGCTACTTTCTTCTGGTCAAACGGTCACTGTCGATTCCTTGTAATTGTGCGTCAAATCGATCGCAATTCTGCAAATTCGGCTTTGCCGTGATCCCCAATCAGTTTTCCCTCAAATCCCAACTGGACGGCATCGGGAGTGAATCTTGATTCCTACGACCTCAGCACAGGCACACGATGACTGGTTTGATGTGGGGTATGGTGGTTGGGGTCTCTTAAGTCTTTCTATCTATTTCTGTCGAAACGGTAGAACCCTTTTTCGGAGACGCCTGTTTTGAGACCTTGCCTTTTTGATTGTCTGTTCATAGCCTCGGTTTACCTGAAATTGACGACTAGCTAATATCCTGTTCAATGCCTAATTTTCAACGGGTTTAGATGTCTGAAAAGGGGGATATGATTGTATATGAGACAGAGGAAACCGCTCCCCCATCTCCACTCTACCCTCATTTTTACTCCCAAACCAGAGTAATGTGCCTGTGATCCTACATTTTCCTCTCAGCGTTGCGTGCTTGTAGACAACTGCATCCTATCTGTGGATAAACTAATTGGCGTTGTTCGTGTGGCAGTGAGTGCTTCAAATTGCTTTTTGAATACATTTCATTTATGTACGACAGTGGTTCTCGGTCGACGGAGGAAGCTTTTTATGAATCTAATAGTTATCTAAGTGAGGGTCACTACTGGATATGGAAGGAGAGAGCATTGTTCCCTTTTTCTGGTCCTTCTATTCTTGGTTATTACACGGGTACCTACTTTTGCTGCAGGCATGCGATTTTCGCGAACAGAAATTATAAAACTAATTGTTTTAGCAACACATTGCTTCTTAGCAGCGCCATATTTATGTTCTACAGCAAATACGCATATTATGTACGGTTCTTTCTTTATTATTTTTTACACCCCCGGTATAGGGGTGTGTATAGGTTTCACTCGATGTGGTTGTTTGTTTGTTTGTTTGTTTGTGTTCGCATATAGATCTCAAGAATGAACGGACCGATCGTCACCAAACTTAGTGAACAGGTTCTATACATTCCTGAGACGGTCCTTACAAAAATTGGGACCAGTCAAACACACGGTTAGGGAGTTATTGGTGGATTAAGATTCTACAAGGACTTATAGAGGCACATATTCATGGTCAAAGGGAAATAACCACACTTGTTAGCAGTGCCTGCTCAGTTGGTGGCAGTGAGAATGCTAAGGACGGGGGTGTTTTTCCTACCTCGGCGGAATTTCTTGTTTTTAAGGACTATACATCAACAAACTTGCTCTAAATCGTTTGTGTCTTGGTGCTTAAAGGCACACTCGTTTTCCTGAAAACAATTGGGCTCCAGATCTCAGATCTACCCCGGCTTGTACACTGGGATAAGACCCTTGGTTAGTCTGGAGTTGTCTGTCCTTGCGCTGACTACAGCTGCATCACCTGTCTCGATATTGATTGATTCCACTTAACGACCTACCAAAGATCAACAGCCTAGGTGCTAACTGAGCAAGGTGGGGATTGTGTTGTTGTTGTATAAATCAATGTCGTAAATTATTTAATCGACAACAAAATCCAACTCATTGTCAGGACACTGTCCTGGTGTTTGTTGTTTGTATGTGACAAAATGGAGGAATGGTCTTATCCCATGTTTGGGCAGATCTGAGAGGGTAAGCCGAAACAGTGTTCACGGAAAGAGCGTGCCTTACATTATTATCATTTTCATTTCATTTTCATTTCATTTTCATTTTCATTACTTTATTGTCCCATCGCTGGGAAATTCGGGTCGCTTCCTCCCAGTGGAAAGCTAGCAGCAACGGAGTCGCGCTACGCAGGTGTCTGCGTGTTTAGGTGTATTCAGCCACCTGCACTTATGGCAGAATGACCAAGGTCTTTTACGTGCCATTGTGATGACACGGGGGTGGGACATGGCTTCCGTCTCTGGATCTGCACATAAAGTTGACCCGTGTCCGTCCCCGCCCGAATTCGAACCTGCGACCTTCCGATCACAAGTCCAGTGCTCTACCATCTGAGCTACCGGGCCCCGGTATAAGCATTGTCCAACATATAAGCATTGACTCAAAGTGAGAGCATTCTTTTCTCACCTGAACGGCATGTGGAAGCTTGCATGTGGCCTCCTGCTCGAACCATTTGAATATTACTGCTCTGTCATCATGTTTGGCCACGGAAACGTAAGACTCAGTGTTTAGTCAAAGTAGACTTTCTAATGTTTGCGAGGCTGTTACTTTTACGCGCACAATTGTCAGCGTTCTTATGTTGGAAAGGCTTTTATTGTTACGCGAACAAGTGTGCGGGTGAGTCCACCTTCTGATGTTTAATAGGTCCCAATCTGCTTCCTTTGCCAGTCTGAACGACCGCGCTCCGTTATAGCGCACAGGGAATTTCAGTATTTGAGAACGCATTGTGTTCCGCGATGGCCTGTCCAAGGCAGTCCGTGTCCCGTCTCTTAAATGCTGCCAGCCAGCGGGTGTTTGAGACCTTGGAGGACCAAAACAAGATTAAGGTCGTAATGGCGCTCACTTCGTGACATAACATCGAGTCTTTTGGGGCGTGGGGCGTTTTCAAAAAGGATGTGATGATTTGATGGTTAAATGAAGGACGACTTTAATCTGTTTTGTTGCATTGACTGGCTTTAAGGGCGACTCAAGGGTTATTTATTTGTAGTAATAGTGTTATCTGTAAGCAACGCTAAAAATAACTCTTAAACGTTGATCCCTTAGTGTGCACAGACTGGACAGTCTTTAAACTGGGCAGTTCTCAAAACAGGCAGAACATGTGTTGGTCGCGCCACTGGATTTGTAAAGCTTTTACAACTCAGGAATAGATTAGTCTAGAGTGTGTTTGGAGTAATACTGATTTTTGCGCTATTATTACATTGTAATACTTTATACACGCATGGGATTTCCGGTTTATATATTTTAATTCGATAACGCAGTTTGCGGTTGGTTAGTCATTGTAAGTTCAACTTTGTGAGCGATATCGCGCGACTAAGACACTATGAAACTCTATGGGTGGGTGGCGTGTGGGTGTGTGTGTGTGTGTGTATGTGTGTGTGTGTGTCTGTCTGTCTGTCTGTCTGTCTGTCTGTCTGTCTGTCTGTCTGTGTACCTGTGTGTGTGTGTGTGTGTGTGTGTCTGTCTGTCTGCCTGTGTGAGTGTGTGTGTGTGTGTGTGTGTGTGTGTGTGTGTGTCTGTCTGTCTGTGTGTCTGTGTGTCTGTGTATCTGTGTGTGTCTATGTCTATGTTGGCGTGAATGCCTGCGCGCGTCTACCTGCGTTTACGTTACCTGTCAGTCATCTTTCTGTCTGGCCGCCTGTGTGCATTGTGGCTTCTTGGCGTGCGCAGGAGCACGTGTTTGCACGTGCGTTCCCTGCGGATGACGAATGGCCTTCAACAAGAACAGAAAGGTCACTTTATCACTTCTGCGACTTTTCTGCACCATTCTCACAACTGACAGACGTATGCAATTAGAACAAGGAGGCGCGTGACATACAGCCTGGTCCGCCTATGCCTTTCGCTCGCAGGACATGCTTCCTAAGGGGCAAATTACACCTGCGCAGAGTGCTGCGGTTTTTATTTTCACCTGAACTGCCGCGCAGCCGAATTATTTTGTTTTTCACAGCCCGCTACACGCTGCGTGAAAAAAACCAGGCCAAGTACTCGTCATAATCCCTATCGCAGCATGCAGCGCCGCTGACTCTGCGCAGGTGTAATTTGCCCCTAATCGTTTCTCTGAGAACGCCTTATCTGTGCGTGGTGATCCTAATGTGGTGATATTCCTGTCTTTTGCTCCGGGGGTCTTCTTATGATAATACAGGCGGACGCCCTCATAAAACCCTCATAAAGCGAATTTGATTCTTGGCGGAACTAGACTTCATCGAAGGATTGTGTTGTTTCTTCGCCTGAAAAATAAAGTGTGGATTTTTGTTGTTTTCTGTGAGGAGAGTAATGTGGACCTATCTTTGCTTGATGATCAACATGCTTAAACATAATAACCCTACAATAATCGAAACGGGGACACTACTTCTATTGATATAAGAGACCAGAGATGGTTTTTGTTTAAATGTCAGACAATGTTACCGTCCTTTGTGACTGTTTTGTCACGGTTTGAAAACTTCCGAAAATAACAAAAACTTAAATATTCATTTTGGCAAATTAAACACACGCACACACACACACACACACACACACACACACACACACACACACACACACACACACACACACACACACACACACACACACACACACCCACACACACACACACACACAATTTGTTGCTGTCGCTGTTGTTCCTCTTTGTCTTTTTGGCGACTTTTTTGGAAGGTATTTGACCATTAAGAAAGAAAAAGCAAGGATAATGATGTTGATGTTGATAACGATGATGATGATCTCCCCGCCCTCAATCTCCTCTCGTCTCCTTATTCTTCATCTTCGTCTTTTTCTTCGCAAACAACAACAACATAAATGCAATAAATGGTACATTTGTGTGTGTCTTTGTTTTACAGGCGGCGAACGGTTCCATGACCGTGTCGAGGAACGCTGCGCAAAGCTGCATCTCAAGTCTCGGTCCAGACGCAACGCTGGACACAGGTCAGTCAATCTTTGGGCCAGTAGTGATGGTCACAGGAGGTGGGGGGGGGTACATTTGGGGTGGTGGCAGATCGAATGATTAAGGAGGTGGAGGATTGGAGATGGTCAGGGAGAGAGGGGGAGGGACTGGGGTGGGAGGGATGCTTTCAAGGGAAACTCGATAACCATTGGACAAGGTTAGGTGTTTAGAGGAAGGGCAGGATAGATGAGGTGTGTGTCTGAGAAAGGTTGTAGGTTTGGTTATGGTTTGTGCATTGTGTGTGTGTGTGTGTGTGTGTGTGTGTGTGTGTTGGTGTGTGCGTGCGTGTGCGTGCGTGTGCGTATGTGTGTGTGTGTGTGTGTGTGTGTGTGTGTGTGTGTGTGTGTGTGTCACTGTGTGTGTGTGTAAGTTTGTTAGACCATCCTTCCTTCCTTTCGTTAGTCCGTCCGTTAGTCAGTCTTACTGGTTGTCTGGTTATATGCCTGTTCGGGTGTTGCAAGTGTGCTTTTGTTTGTATGTACCTTTATTCGGTTGAGTTACCCTTTTCTTCCCTGATTATATCTGATAAATGCCTATATGCATTGACCCAAAGCTACCACAACCAGTCCATGCAACACTTAATTTCATTATGTGTTTCATCAAAGTAAGGTTGTTTATCTTGGTGTTTACTGTGGTTTTTTTTCTAATTAATCAAAGTAAGGTTGGTGAACTTTTAACAATAAAGCGACCGTCTACCTTAAACAATCACAAGAGCTCTATGTACCAAAAACAAGATGAATGAATGGAACCAATTATCAGTACCGTCACCTTAGAGGTACCATGATCAGACGTACTCGTTCAAGTTTAGCCGCTGCTCGGAATAGCCAGACACGGTTAGAAAATAGGTTCTTCGTCACTGTCACCGCTTTAGGAAAGCTGTCGTCAAACGGACTTCCGACCAATCTAAAATGTAGACAACCACTACAGTCTTAAGTCTGTGTCAGTCATCTTGTGAACTCGTGTGACGTTTCAGGCATCGGATTGGAAAGACAATAGTCTCAAACCAGACTTACAAAAAGAGGTCAATAGTCTCACTGCAAACCTACAGAAATAGTCCAATAGTCTCACTGCCGACTTACCGAAAGATTCCAATAGTCTCACTGACGACTTACAGAAATGGTCCAATAGTCTCACTGCCGACTTACCGAAATAGTCCAATTGTCTCAAGACAACGTATACCGAAAGAGTCGAATAGTCCACGGATGGTCCATCATGAAGGTATTGCGTTCTGGGCCGGAGGCTGAAATAGTAGAACTAAGGAATCAAGAAAGATTATGTCACGAGACTGTATCGTAACTATGTCTGACCGCGTATGGTGACTATAAGTCTGGAAGATTTAGTACTGGAGATACAGATCTAGCCTAGCTTGCTGTAGAAGTCAGCCAAACTAGGGCACTGGGTAACAGCCAATGCGAGTTAAGGATTCGAACACAAATCTGGGCTTCTATTCCATAAGCCCCCTAAGAAGACGTTGTCCATGAATATGGCATGGGAATTAACCAAAACGATTGAGATGCTAATCTTGAAGAACTTATGGCCAAGAACTGTGACTTTACATTGGTTTCTTGTGGTATCAATGCATATGGTTTGCAAGATTTTTCCAACAGTCGTTATCATTCGTCAAGCACCGTTTCCTTTGATGGTGACTTGTTATTCCGACCCTTGCGTGTGATTGGATTCTGCGATTAATGTGGTTTTTATGGGGGCGAGGACGCCCCCATTCTATACGGATAGTTTCGAGGTTGACCATGGGCAGCGCCATTTTGTTGTGAAATACGTCATCAGTTTGTGTACACAGGAAGTTGTGACATCCGTCACCCTATGGGAGGGGTGACGTCAAAATTGTTCATCTGTAGAAAGTTGTGAAATCCGTCACCCTATGGGAGGGGTGACGTCAAAATTGGTCATCACAGAGTTTGTGTAACACAGGAAGTTGTGAAATACGTCACCCTATGGGAGGGGTGACGTCAAAATTGTTCAACAAAAACATGATATGTCGCTTTGTGCAGGGTCAACTGCAACAAACTCAAACCGAGCCATTCATACCTAGCTGTATTTGAGTGACTTATATACCCGACATTTTTATTTCTTATCTTTAGCACAGGTGTAGGAAAAATCATGAACCAAAATGTTATTTATTTTCTAATTTAACATTTTTTTTACAAATATGACCATGGTCTTTTAAACATACAGTGACATTAAACATTGTTATGTTAAAAAAAAGAAAAAAGAAAAAAAGCTTTTGTGCACAAATCAGAAAATACATTGTACATTTTACCTACAGGCCAAACCGTGAGTGTCTGTGGCAAAGCCCGACCCAGGAAATTGCACTGATCTAAATTGTCAAGAACAGGCGCTTGCATTTGGATGTGTCCAATGATAGTAGGTTTGGTTGTGATCAATCAGAATAATGTAGGAATAAAAATGTATGACAGTTTAGTATGATGACATGTAATTCACATATGCTGAAATATGATATTATACATCATGTAATATTATTATGGCTGTTGCCATGACCATGAAACCCAACAAAGGTTTAATGTAATGTAATTCAAAATACCAAAACCGAGCACCTATTAATCTCGTCTTTGCGCGTGAAGATTGAGGCCGTCTGCCAGTAGCGGTTAGGTCATACAGTGGAACCCCTCTCTAGCGACCTTTAAAATGTTGACAAAAATCGGTCCTTGTGGAGGGGGGTCCTTACAGAGGGAGGGGGGCGGAGTCAGGGGGCCACAAAGAAAGTCAGATTTAAAAAAAAAAGAAAACAGAGAAGTTTGAGTTGCTGACGACCGTTCCCTCTGAAAGCAAACTGCTTCGATTTCATGTTTGTCCTTGGTGTCCACCAGTTCTGGTGCATGTACTACCCTGGCCAAGTTTCCTCTCAAGACATCAAAGAGACCGCCCCAGTATACTCTACAGCCTCTGGGCGAACCACCTCTCATAGCTAAAACTGGGTCAATGACCCCTGGGAAGAAGGTCAGTGTCTATAAAATTTTACTCCTAGGCCTGCGGCCAGGGGGGGGGGGGGGGGGGGAGTATACCGGTACCATTTGAGAATCAGACCAAATGAGAATTGAACCATTTGAGAACATCCTTTTTTTTCAATCACTACATCGAAGGCCTGCGGCCCGGGGTTCACATGGGTTGGTTTGTTTGTTTGTTTCAAACCCACACCCATATACACACATTTCCCATTTAAACCATTTGTCGGCCCCCTGTCGATATTTATCGACTAAGTTCCTTGTGTTAGTTGTAATCAGTACTGAGAGGTTTTGCTGACTATAAGCTATTTCGGTGAAAATGGAGATATCCGAAATCCACGTCTGAAGTTGGCGAAGAAGGGGTGGAGTGACAGTGGGGACGGGGAGTGTGAGGGGGTTGGAGAGGGAAGGACTTTGGTTGAAATCCATGACAGACACAGAAAGGCCACATCCTCTGCTGACGCAAAAAAAAAAGGAATGACATCAAAGTAGATTATTCAAGGCGGAGCAGCTTTATAAGATGATTCGTTTTTCCACCATCACGATATCGCCTACGCTGCACAAAATCCCTGACCTCAGGCTGATGCATCTATCTGCAGTTTCAAGTTTTCTGGTTTTGTGTTTTTTCTTTTGTTTCTTTTCTCTATGAGATTAAATTGAACTTGCTGGTCGTTGGGCTGAGAAGTAGGGGACGAGAGATGTAAGTTTAAATTTGTTTTCTTCTGCGGTGACTTTGCGGCTGCTGCAGACACTGCGTGGCTGTCGTTCCTCATTTAAAAGGGGTCTAATGGGAGGGTAATGGTGGGGGTGGGGGAAAAAAGAAGAAAAAGAAAAGAAAACTTTCTGGAAGTTGACAACTTGTTATATAGGTCTAGCACCCAGTTTTACTCTGAGGGCCTTTGTATGATTGTTTGTTACATTGATTACGAGTACTTCTGTGTGGCCACCAACTATTTGCTGAAATCCTCTTCTATATAGTGCAAGAATGAGTTGAGTATCATCTTTCATTCACCTACTGCAAAGTGCTCTCTCCTCGTCTTACTGTGTCTGTCTGACTGTCTGTCTGTCTGTCTGTCTGTCTATGTGTCTGTCTGTCTGTCTGTCTGTCTGTCTATGTGTCTGTCTGACTCTCTTTCTCGTTCTCTCTCTTTCTCCTCTCTCTCTCTCTTTCTCTCTCTCTTTCTCTCTCTCTCTCTCTCTCTCTCTCTCTCTCTCTCTCTCTCTCTCTCTCTCTCTCTCTCTCTCTCTCTCTCTCTCTCTCTCTCTCTCTCTCTCTCTCTCTCTCTCTCAGGCTTTGCTTCGCCGTTTGCAAAGGCACGCTTGTGCAACGTATTTCATTTCAATGTATTCCTTACAAACAGCATATTCCTGAGTATAATATAGCTTCTGTCAGTGATTTGTTTTATAATCCGCAGAGTAACTTGGGACAAAGAAAGATCAGACTTTTTAGACAAAATGTCCTGTACCCTCACATGTTTTTCAAGGTGTCACTTGTTGAAGGAGCCTATCCAAATAGTTAACTACGACGAATTGATACAAAGAACTTGCGTGCTTTGACATTACCGATTTATCCACGTCTCACTCTGGGTCTTAGCTAGTCATTGGACAATAACAAATAAGCAACGACTTTCCTTGTATGGGGGTCTAAAAAAGAAGTGAGTTGGGCTTCGTTTTGGAATGATAAGATGGTGGCGTATGCGCACGCATACGAAAGTCAGGCTAGTAGTTAGTCTGGCATTATGGGATAGAGCACTCTCTTTTTTAGAGTGGTCTCCCTTGGTTACCAAGGGGACGCGTACAGCGTAACCAGCACTGAACTGTGACACGTTATTCTTAGCCAGTCAACAACTCCAGAGGGAAAAGAATTATACCATTTACTTTGAGGCTTTGTCTTTCGTAGACAATATCTCTACCCTCTGCAACAAAAGCCCTAGCCAGCCACCTCCAACCCCAAAGAAACGGACGCAAGATATTCTTTACAGTTAATGTAAGGCGGCTAGGAAATTGAAAAGAGACCAGTCTTGTGACTGTCAAGACTTTCTCCTTCAGGGAGGCACACGACTTCTTCAGTGGGGGGCAGGGGAGAAGAATTGTTTCCTCTAATCATTTTGGCAGGGCTGTACTGGCAGCGGACCGAAGACCATTGTATGTGATGTCACCTTCGGGACTGGGGAGAAAGAACTCGACGCTTTGAGTCTCTGACTATCGATGGTGTTGATTCTCTGTGGGTTAAAGTTTTGAAAGAGACTGGGAAGAGATCAGTCGGTGCTAGGTCGTGGTCCAAGTCTTTTGGTTAATCAACATCAGAGGACGGGAGTATCATTGTCACATTTCAGTCTGTCGTTAAGTGATTCCTCCTGTGAAAAGGAAGAGGGTGTGTGTGTGAGTGAGTGTGTGTGTGTGTGTGTGTGTGTGTGTGTGTGTGTGTGTGTGTGTGTGTGTGTGTGTGTGGGGGGTGTTTGTGTTTGTGTGCGTGCGTGTGTGTAGGAGGAAGAGCTGACTGATGCGAAACTTTAGATTAGGCCCGTGTTTGAACATAAACTCGAGAAGACAACACGAAATTACGGATCTTCTCGTATTTAATCTAAATATGGCAACAGATAATTATGTTTGTCAGATGTAATTACAAATACCTTATATTGCTTAGGGGGGGGGGGGGGTTAGATGCAAAGTCATGTTTGTGTCATACGTCTGACCTCTGTGGTATACCCCGTGCAATATTATATGTCTTTCGTCATGCTGAACTATTAATGAACTATTAATTGAACTATCATGGGACAATTGTTTCATCTACACAATTGGGATATCAGAAATACCTGCTAAATGTTACAGCACCATAGTGCTATATAGTACTTTACTCCTCTGGGGTATTCTTCTTCGTCTTCTGCGTTCCCGGACTCCTCTGGGGTATAGCTAGTGACATTTCGACAATTTCGTTGAAATCATTAATCCTCCGTCAATGAACGTTTTAAATACACTCTCTTGGGAATGTTGTCATAGCCAGCACATTGAGATATCAGTGAAACTTGGTAAAAGTTATAATGCTAAGTACTAAGTTCAGTTGTGGTTAATGCATGGTGGGGTGGGTGGGGAGAAAAGGAAGGTGGTAGGGGTGGAAGTAGCTGGGGTGAAATGTGAGTGTGTGTTTGTTTGTGTGTGTGGGTATTTGAATGTGTGTGTGTGTGTTTGTGTGTGTGTTTGTGTGTGTGTGTGTGTGTCTGTCTGTCTATCTGTCTGTCTGTGTGTGTGTGTGTGTGTGTGTCTGTCTGTCTGTCCGTCTGTGGTTGGTGGTGGAACCGGGGTGGGGTGGTGGAGGTTTGTATGGTGGGTGGGGTGGGGGGGGGGGGGGTATGTCTGAGTCTGTGTAGCGACGGAAGTGTGCGTTCTTGATCCCCCAGGGCAAGCGAGAAAGGTCATCTTGGCAACTCCGAAGACCACCTGTTGCGTTGGATGTATCGTGATCTGGAATAGCACCCGCCTCTTCTTTTCTTTGTTCTCTTGTTTTTCTGTGTTGTGCGTAATTGTCGATCCGTTGCGACTGTCGTGGCATACCGGCTTATCTCTCGATCCCTCTATCAGTTTCTATTAATGAATGTGGCCCAGATTCATGGCAAAAGAACTCATCACTAGTTTATCTTTCAGTATTATTTTAGTAATGTCTATGCAAGCTCGTCCATCATTCGGATTATTGTTTGCGTGAAATGGCTTTGTTTTGTTCGTTCTGCGCACATACTTATTTCAAAAGGAGAACATTTCTAGAAAATTGCATAAAGAAGCCGTTAATATCAAAATCAATAAAAAATGAAAGAAAAAGAATCTTTGCGGAAGAATTGGTTTATGCGAAATTCAAGATAATTCCATATGATCATGAAAACATTCTTTTCAGACGTCTAACAAAAATAAAGGCTCTAGCATTAGCCAGTGGTTTTACTGGAATCTCTGTTATGTGCTGTGCATAGAAGTAGGTCTTTTCCCACAAAGGTCAACTAAAGTCACGGGGGAAAAAAATGGAAAACAATTAAAAAAAAAGTGACGGGAAAAAAAATCGATGAACTTAATTTGAATATACTGTAAGCTGAATCTGAGGACATTCATGCTGTCGACTATTCTTCGGCAACTCTGTTAAATCAGAACTGTTTTGTGGGGTTTGCCGTGCAATCGTGGGTGTCTCCAACACACACAGAAGTGTCAGCACAGTGATATCAGATAACGTCCAGAGTTTTCCCTGCAGGGTTGCTTGCGTCAGTCTTGCAAATACCCTCCTGATCCTACGCACAATTCCTGTGAACCGTTACAGATAGACCCGAATCTGTACATACTCGTTTGCTGTTGCTCGTACTTCTGCTTGATTGCAATCCACGATTTACCAGCCGGCCGGTGGTGGTGGTCGTGGTCGTGGTGGTGGCGGCAGTGGTTTATAAGCGGAGTGTGTGTGTGTGGGGGGGGGGGGTGGGGGGCGTGTGTGTGTGCTCACGTGCGTACTAACGTGTTTTTGTATGCGCGCACGTGTGTGTGTGAGTGCGTATGTGTGTGCGCTCAGGATTACCTGTTAACGTGTCTGGAGATGGGATTAAGAATAATCCCTGCGTATTTCAAAGGTGACGCCACCAGAGTCCCTGGAATAATCTTCTCATGATTATTCTCTGTCTTATCAAGACGTTGGCTTGCACAACTGTTCTTGCTGTCTCTGACTTCTGCTGTCCTCCTGACCGCCTAAATGCATCTTGCTAGCAGATGTCAGCGTGCCTGTCTGTTTGTGTGTCTCTATATGTGTGTTTTTTTTCTCTCTCTCTCTCTCTCTCTCTCTCTCTCTCTCTCTCTCTCTCTCTCTCTCTCTCTCTCTCTCTCTCTCTCTCTCTCTCTCTCTCTATATATATATATATATATATATCTAACCTCCCCTACGCCCACCCCTACTCCAGCAACGTGCTCACTACATATGTCTGTCTGTCTGTCTGTTTGTCTGTCTGTCTGTCTGTCTGTCTGTCTTTCTGTCTTTCTTTCTTTCTCTCTCCATCTGCCCTGTACGTTATTGAGAAGCGTATCGATCTGTTGACTATTTTTTGGCAATCGAGCTTCTGAAGTTGCTGGACTGGGCTGAAATGTTGTGAAAGAATTGACCAACATTCAAGACGGATGCAGCACTAGATGGATAGAAAGATGGACCGACGAAGTAAGAAATAGACGGAAAGATGGGGTAATGGGATGCAGGAAGCAATAGACGGACGCATGGTTGTCCAAACTTATGGCCTGACGAATCGATGGATAGACGGATTCATAGACGGATAAATGTATGAACAGACGAATGAATAAGTACACTAAATGCATCATGGTATGGTTAAAGTAGGGACGGACGAAGGAAAATGGATGGGCTGGTTGAACTGATTTAGCACCGACATGAAGTAAGACGAAAATAAGGACATTTTCAAGAGTATTTTCCCAACTTTAAAGAAACTGTTGCAAGACACACATCTTTTAAGACGGAGAAAATCATGTCAACATGTTGAAACTAATGAAAACTCGTTGTGAAAAGCGATAAGTTCGATTCATTCCGTAAACCTTACCGTTCACGCTCAAGGGACAGAACTGCACGACGGACTTTTGACAAAGAACTAAAATCTAGGAACCTGTTCGTGAATAGTCTACCGAAAATAGAGCTGTATCGGACAATAACCGGTTGCGGGAGTTCATTGAATGCGACTGTCAAACTTGCCACAGTGCATGAACGTTTTCTAGAAGCAGAATAAATCACCGGTCAGTGTTTAAGATCGCAACGAACAGCAGAGTTGCGTGTGTAACTCCTCCCCGCCTGATAATCACCCTCTTAACACTAGACCGTTAAAAAACAGGAAGGCCTAGTTTTTAGACGCGCGATCTAGTGTCGTTACACCCAAAACTAGCACAATTCCCTTTTTTTCTCACTCTGGATGTTCTAGTTTCAATGACACCCAAAGTCCAAGTTTTAGACTCGTAGGGCGAGTTTTCACAAACTTTTTAAACAATACCCTTTTGTACTTTCTGGTATGTTGCTGTTGTTGCTCTTTTCACGATGCTGAGTACATCCGTTGTGACATCGATGCACAGAGGCACGTCTGTCTGTCTGTCTGTCTGTCTGTCTGTCTGTCTGTCTGTCTGTCTGTCTCATTCTCTCTCTCTTTCTCTCTCTCTCTCTCTCTCTCTCTCTCTCACTCTCTCTCTTTCTCTCTCTCTCTCTCTCTCTTTCCACACTTTCGTTTTCTTGTTATGTCTGACTGCCCCTCCCCCCGTCACCCCTTCCAACAAACTAAGCTCGGCGACACTGGGGCAACATGAATGCCAGGTCTGACGTTAGTTAGTTGTTGTTGCTTTTTGGGTCCAGCGGACCATATAGGCCAAATCAGGACCCCAGGTCTGACGTTACTTGGGG
>NC_090256.1:6914012-6952444 GCF_037325665.1 Littorina saxatilis | reverse complement strand
CTTCTGTGGCAGAAACATATTCTCCGGATACAGATAACGGTTTTGAAAAATTGGACGAATACTGTCAGCGGAACAGAATAAACAATGAAGCGTTTATCATTCCTCCGATTGCAGTTCATGAGGTCGGAACATTTATTGAAAACCTGGAGAATAAAAAGTCCATGGGTCCTGATAAAATATCCGTGAAGTTATTGAAGCTTTCTCTACCGTATATTGTGGATTCGCTCACGTTCGTATATAACCTTAGTATTGAGCAGAACTTTTTTCCGTCTAAATTGAAAAGCGCCCAAGTCATACCCCTTCCCAAATGTAAAGATCTCTCAGACCCTGCGATTTTTGTGCAGGCGATTCGTCTATTAATACCATTAACACCTCGTTGGAATCAGTAAATTCTTCCCTGAAGAACACTTTGGACGAAGTTGCGAAATGGTGCACATCAAATGCCATGATACTGCACCCAGAAAAAAACTAAAAGCATTGTTATTACCACAAGACAAAAGCATCAGATAAGTCCTCTTAAATTACAACTGTCCTTAGGTACAACTCAAATACAGCAAGTTAAAGAACATCGCATACTTGGTGTAACTGTCGATGAAGAAATGAAATGGCAAACACACATAAGCAACCTCTGCAAAGTGTTATCAAGGAATTTGTATTTGTTGTCAAAACTCAAACATTATGCGAAGTCTGAAACATTAAAAATGTTCGTTCATGCTCATATAATGCCTCATATTAATTTTGCTTCGACATTGTGGGATGGCTGCAGTGATGTTCACTTATTGAAACTCAATTCTTTGTACCGTCGTGCTGCAAAACTTATCCTGTATGAATCGCACATGTCTACAGAAATGAAGTTAAACAGCCTTAATTTCCTTCCCCTAAAAACCCACCTTGCATACAATAAGGCTGTCTTTATGTATAAATTAGTTCATGGTGATGTGCCCAGTTATGTGCAATCCTATTTTACACATGTTACGAAGAGGTATGGGTCTCAACATTTACTTCCTCCAATCCCTCGTATAGATCTTTATAAATCCAGCTTAGCTTTTTCAGGATCATCTCTGTGGAATTCTTTGCCAATAGAAATCAAACGATCCGCATCCTTAAAGGCCTTTAAAAGGCAGTTGCACACACATTTGATCACACTATAAACTGCCCCTGATGTTTAGTTTCCATTGTGTACTCGGATAATGTATGCAATGCTCTTTAGTGTTTGTTTGTTTTTAAACATTGTATATGTAGTTAATCTGAATGTGTAATCCCTCGTCCCCCTCCCCCTTCTTCTTGAAACTTTAGCTGCCTGTATATGGCCATGTTCGGCAATACATTGCTGTACTTGTTTTAAGAAATTTAAAAAAAACATTTACGTTTGTTTGTGTCTGGTTTTGTTTTATATGACTTTGTGAGTCCAATATTTTTGATGTTTATACTCGACCATTATTTTGATGTTTTATTAGTTTAATACTTTGATGCGTTATGTGCGCAGTCTTTGCTTTTGTGTACAATTATTCTCTGTATATGTTCCAAGGACAGGTTGGAAGATTAGGCCAAGCCTAAAACCTTTATCCTTATGTAATAAAGTTCTGAGTTCTGAGTTCTCTCTCTCTCTCTCTCTCTCTCTCTCTCTCTCTCTCTCTCTCTCTCTCTCTCTCTCTCTCTCTCTCTCTCTCTCTCTCCGATCCCCTTATCCCTACTTGATCATGGGCAGATTGCATAACCAGTAACCCATTAGAGTCTCTATCTCTCTCCGTCCCAAGCCTGCGCTCTTCTCTACTGGAAAAAAAACTGCATCCCTCAGTCTCTCTCTGTCTTTGTCTCCCAGTGATCATCACTTCCAATCCAATCTCCTTGTACAAAAACAAAAAAACAAAAAACAAAAAACAGTGCAAAAAGGGCATATCTCCTTCTCGTGTGCTCGCTCAGCTGTTCGCTCTCTCTCCGAGTCCAAAGTCTTATTTGTTTTTGATAAAATCAATCTCTCTATTGACTTTCTGCCTATTTCTCATTCTTTATTATACTGTACCCCCCCCCCCCCCACCCCCGATTAAAGTGAGAAACAAATCAGAATTATGATTGTATACAGTGAACTGTCTGTTAAAAGTGGAAATACGATTTCAACAACCTGAAATTAAAATAACGTTTTATTACACAAAAAAAGTCCCATTTTCAAACTCCGGTAAAGAACGTAATTCTTATTTCAACAAGCCTGGAGAATCCAATCTTAGGCTAACATTACACATTACGAATAGCTTTTGAATCCACATTCCTGTGATAATGTTAATGGACTGCAAAGAGCGTCGCACTGCATAATTATCACGTTTACTGTTGCAATTGTTTTAAGGACGAGAATGGTTAAAGCGGGGAGGATGAGGGAGCAAACTAGAAAGGCGAAGGAGAGACGGAGTGAAATAGAGACACTGACAGACAAGACCAAGATAGACAGAAAGGGGCAGAGGAATAAAAAGAAACATAGACAAAAAAGAGACAGAGATACACCAATAGACATGGTACTCTAGACAAAACCAATCACTTCTGTCCTGAATACCATTCTTCCGGAAAAAAACCCGGAGATAGACAGAGAATTGCGTTAGAAAGATAGACAGAAACAGACTTTCTTTCTTTCTTTATTTGGTGTTTAACGTCGTTTTCAACCACGAAGGTTATATCGCGACGAAGAAACAGACTGACGCACATAAGAGATAGAGAGACATACGGTACATTTGACGAATAAGCCAATCATTTCTGTTATCAATACCATTCTTCTGGAAACATGAGATACACAGATGGACAGAGAAATACGATAGACAGAAACAGACTGAAACACATATGAAAGAGACGGTACAATTGACGAAGCCAATCATTTCTGTCATCAATACCCCTCTTCCGGTAAAACAGAGATACACACTGTCAGAGAGACAGAGAAATACGATAGACAGAAACAGACTGAAACACATAATTATGAAAGAGACGGTACGCTTGACCATAGACCAAATAGCCTGGACCGCCAACTCGTCACGTGACCCTTCGAGGTTACGACGCTCGACTTTCAGGGGCGCTTAGCGTCCGGTTTGAAAGCCAGCGATTCGAAGACAGTGAAAAGAAAGCACGCTCCAGTTATTTGTGACAATGGGAGGTGACAATGAACTGGATTTTCCAAAACTCCAAACTAAACTTAACAAAACTCATCGAAAAACATGTTTTGTTTGTTTGTTTGCTTAACGCCCAGCCGACCACAAAGGGCCATATCAGGGCGGTCAAAAAACATGTTCCATATGCACTTTAGCTGAGTTTATTATAGCATTTTCAGAACTTACCTCGGCAACTTCGTCCATGTTTACAATCGACACCGGACATGACATCCCCCTGATTTCTGAAAGGCTATGTAAGCGTAGGTTCCTAAATGCGAGAGGCCGCTACCTCGTAATAGGGAGAAAGAGCGGAGAGAGAGCTAGTTGGCGGTCTATGGCTTGACGAAGCCAATCATTTATGTCATCAATACCCCTCTTACGAAGGAAAAAAAAAACCCGGTGATACACAGATGGACAGAGAACTACGAGAGACAGAACTTGAAGAGACTGAAACACATATAAGAGAGAGAGACGTGCGGGGCAATTAACAAAGCCAATCATGTCTGTCCCCTATACCATCCTTCCGGAAAAACGAAGATACACAGATAGGCAAGAGAATACGATAGACAGAAACAGACTTACACACATATGAAAGAGACGGTACATTTGACGAAGCCAATCATTTCTGTCCTCAAAACCATTCTTCCGGATAAAAATAACGAAAAAAATAGCGTAGGCGAGGTGGACAAAAAAAAGGGATGGGGAGGAAAAGTGCAGGGGTTGATGTGTGTGGGGGGGGGGGGGGGGGTGGGGGGGGGGGGTTATAGAGACATAATAGTAATAATAATAATAATAATAATAATAATAATAATAATAATAATAATAATAATAATAATAACAATAATAATTAAGTAGATGTGCAACGCCAAGGCACTGCATACCCCAGCGAAAGACAAACCTCTCTCTTACTCTCTCTCTTTCTCTCTCTCCAACACACACACACACGAACACACACACACACACGAACACACACACACACACACACGCACACACACACACACCCACACACACACACCCCAAGTCACACACGTACACACATACACACTCACTCACACGCACTCACTCTCTCACACACACTTCATACACACAAAACACACCCCCATACGCACATATAGACAGACGGACATAAACACCTTTACAAACAAACACACATACACACACACACACACACACACACACACACACACACACACACACACACACATTGACTCACACAAATCTCATACACACAAAACACACACTCATACGCACATACACGGTTGGCCTAGTGGTAAGGCGTCCGCTCCGTGATCGGGAGGTCGTGGGTTAGAACCCAGGCCGGGTCATACCTGAGACTTTAAAATTGGCAATCTAGTGGCTGCTCCGCCTGTCGTCTGGCATTATGGGGTTAGTGCATGCTAGGACTGGTTGGTCCGGTGTCATAATAATGTGACTGGGTGAGACATGAAGCCTGTGCTGCGACTTCTGCCTTGTGTGTGGCGCACGTTATATCTCAAAGCAGCACCGCCCTGATAATTATGGCCCTTCGTGGTCGGCTGGGCGTTAAGCAAACAAACAAACAAATACGCGCATAGACAGACGGACACACACACCTTTACAAACAAACACATATACACACTCATACACACACAAACATACACACACACTCATGCACACACACATTTATACACACACACTCTTTCTCCCTCTCTCTCAGTCTTTCTTATACACACACACACACACATACACACGCACACGCACACACACACACACACCCCAAGTTACACACGTACACACATACACACTCACTCACACGCACTCACTCACTCTCTCACACACACTTCATACACACAAAACACACCCCCATACGCACATATAGACAGACGGACATAAACACCTTTACAAACAAACACACATGCACACACACATACACTTACGCACACACACCCACCCACTCTCTCTCTCTCTCTTTCTCTCTTATACAAACAGACACACATACACACACACACACACACTGTACATACGCACGCACACACACACACACACACACACAACCACACACACATTGACTCACACAAATCTCATACACACAAAACACACACTTATACGCACATAGACCGGCACGGTTGGCCTAGTGGTAAGGGAGGTCGTGGGTTCGAACCCCGGCCGGGTCATACCTAAGACTTTAAAATTGGCAATCTAGTGGCTGCTCCGCCTGGCGTCTGGCATTGTGGGGTTAGTGCTAGGACTGGTTGGTCCGGTGTAGGAATAATGTGACTGGGTGAGACATGAAGCCTGTGCTGCGACTTCTGTCTTGTGTGTGGCGCACGTTATATATGTCAAAGCAGCACCGCCCTGATATGGCCCTTCGTGGTCGGCTGGGCGTTAAGCAAACAAACAAACAAATACGTACATAGACAGTCGGACACACACACCTTTACAAACAAACACATATGCACACTCATACACACACAAACATACACACACACTCATGCACACACACATTCACACACACACACACACACACTCTCTCTCTCTCTCAAACACACACACACACACACACACACACACACACACACACCCACGCACACACACACACACACACACCCCAAGTCACACACACACACATACTCACTAACACGCACTCACTCACTCTCTCACAAAAAAACTTCATACACACAAAACACACACCCATACGCACATATGGACAGACGGACATACACACCTTTAAAAAACAACCACACATACACGCACACACATACACTTATGCCCACACACACACTTACACACACACGAGTGCAGACTCATGCACGCGTGCGCGCACACACATACACACACACACACACACACACACACACACACACACACACACACACACACACACACACACACACACACACAGTAAGACTAACACATGTGCACAAAATGAACACAAACACACACACTGCGCGAGAGAGAAAGACTTCTGGGAGGCATGACGTCATGATGCATTAATTGACGTCAAAGACTTTCGACCGTGACGTATTCTTCTTACGCGAGCTTTATCCATAGACTTGGAAACTACGGAATTTCTACCCGTCCAAAACGGCCTTGGGTGGCGTTTGCTGAAAAAATGGGGGCGACTATTGCACCCACCGTATTTTTGTTAGTATGGTCCCAATTTTTGGTGAACTTCCATCTCCAACTGTAGCACGTAGCCGGGCACAAAGAATCCTTCTTTATCATGTATTATTCGGTGTGCACATTTCTCAAGTCGATTACAGTATAGCGTTCACGGGATACCTCCAGCTTCGCTGGGATAATACTAGTGTGTGAGCTAGCATGATTCGATCGATGATAGCCCTGCCTCCCAAAAGAATTACACAGGATTGACTGGAAATGACAAGGGAGACAAGAAACCGTTCGATCCTTTCCCGCCCTCCCCATTTCCACTCCATTCCTCATTGTGCGCGTAATTCGTTTTGAACTTCTCTTTTGGAGCGTGAACATCATTTCGATTACAAGTGCTTATGGCGGAATCACAATTTCCTCTTTTGTGTGTTTTCTCCGTGAAATCAGATTAGAATCAGACTGAGTGAATTTAACAGCTGAGACGTGCCAACGTGTCAAGGCGTGGGTGTGTTGTACTGAAATTGCAGCTTAAAAAAATCATTCTGACAAAAAAACAGAGAGTGGGAGAGGGAGAGGGAGGGAGGTAAAGACGGAGAGAGAGAGAGACAGGCAGATAGAAAAAATGAAGCTTCCAAGCTTGGAGGCAATCCCATAGCCTAGACTAAGACAAAGACTGTTTATGCAAAATTTCAATCAATTCCGAGTCGATCTGAAAATATTTAGTCAAAACTTGACTACATGCAAACAACAAAAACAAAAACAAAACAACACACACACACACACACACACACACACACACACACACACACACACACACACACACTCACACACAAATTACCTAGCGGATAATGCAGTGTATCAATTTCTTAACGATTACAGTAACCTGATAGCCCCCCCTCCCCCCCCCCCCTACTTTTTCGGCAAATGTACCTTTTTTTTCTAAAGGAGAGACCTAAAATGCATATCTTAAATTGGAAGCCCATCCCTCTCGTACACTTGGTCCAGCCCTGGTTGTGATGCTTGGACGGGCGCAGTGGCGTGGTGGTAAGACGTCGGCCTCCTAATCGGGAGGTCGTGAGTTCGAATCCCGGTCGCTGCCGCCTGGTGGGTTAAGAGTGGAGATTTCCCCGATCTCCCAGGTCAACTTATGTGCAGACCTGCTAGTGACTCAACCCCCTTCGTGTATACACGCAAGCACAAGACCAAGTGTGCACGGAAAAGATCCTGTAATCCATGTCAGAGTTCGGTGGGTCATGGAAACACGAAAATACCCAGCATGCCTAGCCAACGAAAGAGGAATGAAGCTGACTATGCTCTCAGGGAATAGTGTGGGGAACCCGAATGGGCAAACGAGCTCACACGTAACTAGAACATTCTGGAACGCGGAAGAAGAAGAAGATGCTTGACCTGTCAGACATATGAACTAGTTCTCTTAAATGGGAAATGAATCCAAGATAGATAAGGAAGAAAACGAAAGACGAAAAAGAAGGCAAGACAACCGGAAGAAAAGGAGGAAGTAAGGAAGGAAGACCATTCGCTCTAAGCACAATGTATTCGTTTAGCTTCTCTGCTGGCAATGCAACTACAGGTTGTCCCGTCACCGTACAAGACACGTAATGAATGCACCACTGCAATGCTAGCACGGTCTTAACTAAGTTAATTTGAATCAGATCCAACAGAACTGTTGTTGTGCTGATCGAATAACATCTGTAGTAATGACCTTTACTATTGTTAAAGATACCTTTGTGTTCGTGTAAACCAGCATGCGTATTCAACCCCTGAACTGTCTACGCTCTTGCATGTGGTAGGAGCATTCTTGACCTTCCGTTTTGTCAGTGGTGTCTGCATGCATTTATGGTATTGATTTCACTGGCTTAATGTCAGAAATGTAACCAGTTGTTTATGGGTAGCTTGTGCCTAAATATACAAAATACAAGTCTGTCTGTCTGTCTGTCTGTCTGCCTGCCTGTCTCTCTCTCTCTCTCTCTCTCTCTCTCTCTCTCTCTCTCTCTCTCTCTCTCTCTCTCTCTCTCTCTCTCTCTCTCTCTCTCTCTTTCAAAACATCAAAGTGAATCGAATTCAAAAGCCGCTGGGTTATCAGACCAATTGATCCTCTGTCCGTTAAATGTCATGACAAGTAGGACTTTTCCGGTTTCCAAGTCCGCAAGTTTTTGATCTCCGTTCTGATCATTCTCCATTATTTGTGTATGTGTCAGGCCTGATTTTGACAGACTTTTGAAAGCCGGGTTGCTTTTGAAAGAAGAGTCTGTCGTGTTCCCAATCACTTACCCTTATTCCCTCGTTTTTGTATAACGAGCGGGTCTCTCGCTGAGATATCGTCCGCTGTATTGAGTTTCCTTTATAGCGTACAGTCTGCTTGATTAAATCTGTCTAGGTTTCTCAGTTTGAAAAAAAAAGAGAAATGATGTCGCTTCTTTATAATTATGAGCTTGCACGAACGTGAGTCTGTGTGTCTCTGTGGGCGGTCTGTCTGTCTGCCTGTCTGTCTCTCTGTGTCTCTCTCCCTCTCTGTCTGTCACTGTCTCTCTGTGTCTCCGTCTTTCTATGTGTCTGTCTGTCTCTCTGCCTGCCTGTGTACATATGTATAATGTGTTCTCACTTTAGCTATCTGTTAAAATGTAGAATGGTTTTGTTCGTTTTTTTAGGCGAGGGCTGGATGTAAAAAAAAGCAGATCACTGCTTAATCTATTACCTTCGTTAAATGAATAATTGTTATTGTCATTGTCATTGTCTAACAGTCGTTGTCTTTGTCTCTGTCTGTGTCTGTCTCTCTCTGTCTGTCTGTCTCTCTAGCTCTGTCTGTCTGTCTGTCTCTTTTTTTTGTCTCTCTCTCCCTCTTTTTTTTCTCTCTCTGTCTCTCTCTCAATTCTAACCACTCCCTGGACATTTTGATTCCTCATCTGGTTCCTTTCTGCACCTCCTGTTCCTACTGACTTCAAGCCACGCGAAATAAAAGCCGCGGAAATGTCGCGGAAATTGAGAACATTTTGTGCAACACTCGCACAAATTAATCCAAGCATCCCCGTCAAATTAGCTTATGGACAACGAAATGCAATATCCTCTCTCTCTCTCTCTCTCTCTCTCTCTCTCTCTCTCTCTCTCTCCGCTCCCGTTTTATGAGATGCTGCCTGCATGCATGGTTTAACTTCCATGTTCTTCATGCCTGCAAAGAAGAGTAGGCTATTTTAGCCTGTGTTCATGGATTATGTCCGAGAGCTTTCAGCCATCATGCGACGAGATGCTTACTCCATTTTTCTCAAAACAGTATTCCTACACAGGTAACGTGTAGTAGCAAGCTTGAAAATTAGCCAAGCACTACAATAACGGACCAACCACACACGTTACCAACGATCCTGCCATCGCTCTTGAAAAAAAAAAGTGTTGAAGAGATCAGTGCAGAATAATTGCTCAATGGCAATTACTTCCAAGAGCTTGAGACCCATATGTGTTTAAACAAGTCGCGTGAAGCGATATAAAAACATTTAGTCAAGCTGTCGGCATTAAAGTAACAGATAAACACAATAAACAGTCATCGCCGAGACTATAATTTAATATGGTCTCGACTAACCACACCCCAAAATAGAGACGGGTCACGCTCGTCTCCGGGTAGCGTGGACACGCAGTACTTACTTTACCAAGTTTCAAGTTTCAAGTTTTATTTATTCCAATAAAACCCCGTGAGGGTACATGGAAAATTAAAAAACACAATAAAAACACATTTCATTCAACACCAAATAAAAGGAACTAAAACAAAAAGAAATCAGACTATGTACAGAAAAGGGAGTTGAGGGGTGAGGGAGAGCAAAAACAATACAAGAAACAATTCAATAATAATAAATAATAATAATAATCATAATAATAATAATACTAATACTAATAATAATAAAACACTACAAGTGCAAAGTGATTACATACATTTCTTTACTATGGGAAATGGGGGGAAGGGAGAGGGGGGGGGTGATGGGTGGGTTAACATAAGGACAAAAATACTATTACAAACAACACAAAACAGATAACGGAGTATAAAGCTAAAAGAGAATTAAATTTTACTCGCTTCTCAAACAGTCCATGACAAGTGTCATGAACTTTGCGAGTTTTAGCAATAAACTCTTTTTTGTAGTGGAAAAAAGGTCTCTGAATTTAACTGAATTGGGGCGGGCATAATAATAGCACCGTAACAACTGTTTTCTATAATTGGTAAAAAAAGGACATACAAAAATATAATGGAACTCGTCCCCAAGGTCACCTGATGAACATTTGTGACAGATTCTGTCTTGTCTGGGAATACCAAGAGTCCTACCTTTTTGTATAGGCAATTTATGATTCAGTGTTCTAAATTTTAAAACAGCGTTTGCTAAATTAACCGGCAGGATGGACAAGTACTTTTCAAACTCAAAATTCTCTTTATACATTCTATAATTATAATAAAACTCATTGTTATTTATTTCTGAATGCCAGGTTTGGACAAATTGGTCTTGCAGCCTATTTTTCATCAGTGCTTTGAAAGTATTAAAATAATCACCATCCGTTACATTATTGATTGTTTGATTGTGCCAAAAATCACTAAAGCCTAACTCATTTAGAACACCATGGACAGAAAGCAAAAATTTTGACTTGTATACACCAGATTCATACATTTTAAACAAAAAACGATATGTCACACAAGAAAGTTTGTCAGAACCATTAGAAAATGCAAGTTTGTACCAAAAATTCAACATACGACATTTCGCTTGAATACTTACAGGGAACTGACCTAATTCACCCAAAACCATGTTTGTTGGTGTTGATTTGCCAACTTTCAAAATCATCTTAAAAAATCGTATCTGTAATTTGTTAGCTAAATCAGACATGTAAGGGCACCATACTTCAGAACCGTAAAGTAAAATAGGGACCACAGTTTTTTCAAAGAGGTCAATTTGGACATCAAGAGGCAAAAACAGTTTTCTAGTTTTACGTAATAAAGCAAACATGGCCTTGGAGGCACGGTCATACAAATTCTTCTGTGCAACAGTAAATTTACCATTGTAGCTAAATTTAATACCCAGGTATTGAAAATCATACACAATATCAAGTTTCCGATCATTGAATGTAAATGTCGGAACTGTTCTTACTTTCCCTCTTGAGAAAATCATTACTTTTGATTTAGTCACATTCAATTTCAAAAACCAATCTTTACAATATCTGTCCATAATATCTAGAGCGATCTGCAAGGATTCTGGCGATTCAGCAAAAATAACCGTATCGTCAGCATACAACAAAATGAACAACCCATACAGAACGTTAATATCACTGTTGTCACAGTTTACATTTTCGGATTCACGTCCTAAGGTATTTAGAGCTGACTCCCGATCAAAATAATTCTTCAGATCGTTTAAATATACGGAAAAAAGCAGGGGAGACAAGTTCTCACCTTGTCTCACACCGGCAGAACAAGAAAAAAAGTCAGACAACTTAGTGTTCCACTGTACACAGGACTTAGCTTTAGAGTACATATCTTGAACAATCGTCAACATCTTACCACGCACACCACAATTTAACAATTTCTGCCACAAAAAAGAGCGGTTAACAAGGTCAAAAGCCTTTTCATAGTCAACAAAAACACAGTACAATCTCTTCTTTTTAGACAGGAAAAAGTCTATTATAGCATTCAGGGTAAAAATATGATGAGTCACACCATGGTCGGAGCGAAAACCTGCTTGTTCTTCACCAATAGTGTTATTGGCATCAAAAAAATTAGTAAGGCGGTTGTTTAACAGACAGGTGAAAGCTTTTCCAAAACAGCTCAGGATGGAAATACCTCTATAGTTATTAGGATCATCCTTACTACCCTTATTCTTGAAAAGGGGCTTAATGACACCAATAGTCCAATCTTCGGGTACTTTGCCGGATACAAGGACTAAATTAAAAAACTTAGTAATAACTGACAAGAGATCTGCTGAAACATTCTTCAAAAATTCATTTGTTATAGTGTCTAAGCCACAAGCTTTATTATTTTTTAAGTTTCTGAGAGCAATTTTAACCTCTTCTTCAGTAAACAGGTCATTTAGTAAATATGTATTTATAGAAAAGGTACTTTGATCATTTTGCTGATCTGCAGAATTAGCATCATTGTCATCTGTCTTACCAAGACGTTTAAAATGCTAAAAAAATGCATCACAGGATACTTTAGCATATGTTTCTCTCTTGTCTTGGCTACAACCATTTATTATCTTCCAAAATGCCTTAGGATCAGAAAATTTTAAACTTGATATTTTCTTCATAAATTTTGATTTGTATTTTTTAAACGATACTCTAAGTTGCTTTTTGTATGCTTTACTTGCTCTGGATAGGTTATCTTTAGAAAATCTATTCCTAAGACGTCTCGCATTATTTTTTGCGTTAAAAAATTCTCTACGACTTTTCTCACATTGGGAATCAAACCTATTTTCTGTTATTCTGAGCACATTTTGTTTTTAGCAAACATGACATATTTATATATTTTTAAATTCAGGAGAAATTGAGGAATACGATGCAATCATTTCTAAATATGTTAGTGAAAATTCGATTGTAATGACAACTTTAATGAGCGAACTAATTAACTAGTTTTTAAGCCTCTAAGCTGAAATGCAACACCATAGTCCGGGCTTCGTCGAAGATTACTTCACCAAAATGTCAACCAATTTGGTTCAAAAATGAGGGCGTGACAGTGCTGCCTCAACTTTCACAAAAAGCCGGATATGACATCATCAAGGACATTAATCGAAAAAATGGAGACAAAAAGTCTGGGGATATTATACCCACGAACTTTCATGTGAAATTACATGAAGATTGGTCCAGTTGTTTTCTCTGAATCGCTCTACACACACACACACACACACACACACACATACACACACACACACACACACACATACACACACACACACACACACACACACACACACACACACATACATACATGCATACATACATACATACACACATACACCACCACCCTCGTCTCGATTCCCCCTGTCCATGTTAAAACATTTAGTCAAAACTTGACTAAATATAAAAAGCAGACACGCCAGTAACCAGGTTGGGTACTTTGTTTGTATCAATATTTCGGCAGATAAACTACCTTGGTCAGGATGGTAGGAAAGTATGGAATGCCCATATGTGTGTCTACAAAATGCAGATGGTCAAACACGCCAGCTACGGGTCTACGTTTTCTATGTTATAGATCGGCGTCACATGGAAACGCCAACATTGTAAGCATGCACCATCCCTGAAAACGGAGTATGGCTGCATTAAAGGCCCAGTCTGCCTCAACTGGTTTAAAGAACGATTTAAATCTTCTCACGAAAAAAGCTGTTCTAACCTTATGGAACACACTTGCTATAGCATTTAACAGCATTAAATGACACAGTTCGTTTTAATGCCTATTTAGCTTGCGTAAACCCCACAACAGATGTCGTGGTTTATTTTACCCCTGAGCCATCGTGAAGCTGAGTGGGACCTGTAAGTACGGGATCAAAAATTCGGCCCGTAAGATGTGAACTGTTAAAACGCAGAATGAGGACCAGAAATACCAGAACAGCAACAAGAAAAGGAAGAAGAACTACAACCTAACCAGACAAAACAACAAAATAAATGAAAAACAAACCAGAAGAACCAGTCGCGTGAAACGTTATCAAATCGTCCAGTCAAGCTGTGTGTCAAAAACACTGACACTGCAGAGTCTGCTGGTTAGTGGAGTCAGTAATCAAATGAAAAAAGTCTCCTAATGTTCATGTGGTCAGTCTGGACAGCAAGAGAAAGAGAGAGCGAGAACTCGAACTCGAACTCGAAAACTTTATTACCGAGGGATGATAGCAGTAGGTCCATATGGTCCTTTCTTATAGCTAGTCCCTACTATAATACACATATGAAACAAAGAACAAATTAATATGAAGAATCAAAAAGTCAACAACAACAAAATCAAAAAAATCAAATAAAACAAAATTATGTAGGGAAAAGTATAACAAAATAAAAATAAAAAATTCAAAAGTGTGCTTGTTAATTATGGAAGCATAGGCCTACTATACACTTTCTCTTTCACACATCCTCACACACACTCGCACACATTGTACACCGACTTAGATAGAGAGAGAGAGAGAAGTAAACAAAGAGAGAGAGAGAGAGAGAGAGAGAGAGAGAGAGAGAGAGAGAGAGAGAGAGAGAGAGAGAGAGAGAGAGAAGAGAGAGAGAGAGAGAAAGAGAGAGAAAGAAAGAGAGAGAGAAAACAAAGAGAGAGAGAGAGAGAGAGAGAGAGCGAGAGATAGATAGAGAGAGAGAGACAGACAGAGACAGACAGACAGACAGCAGACAGACAGACAGACAGACAGAGAGCAGGGGAGACACAGACACACACACACACACACACACACACACACACACACACACACACACAGACACAGACACACACACACACACACACACACACACACACACACACACACACACACACACACATACACACACAATAAAAGAGTCAGTTGGTGCACGCTTTTAAAAAGACAGGGCAGGTTTTTATTTTCTGTTTTAAACTGGTGACCGACACAGATTTAACGAGTTCAATAAGCGGATGATGCCTCAGCGAGAAGCCGTTCGTTATACAAATACAAGGGAATAAAGTTATGTGATTGGAATGTGTCCGACTCTTCTTTGAAAAACGATCCCATTATCAAAATCCGACATGAAACCTACAAAAATCATGAAACATAATCAGAACAGAGCTAGTTCAAAACCTGTCCGTACTTAATCGCGTCACAAGCACTTTTAGAGCAGTGGACCGAGCAGTTCATACTTCGCGCACTGTGACACAACCACCACCACCGACGCCAAGAACAGCGCGGCAGTACTGAAGCGGATGATGGCCGAGCAGTGACAGACGGTATTGATGCCGTCCCACATCTATGTCAATCAAACACCTTGCAGCTCGGTCCCTTGGGACAGTACCTCACACACTGGGACAAAGTACATCCAACATCCTCTCTTCTCCCTCAATCCCAATCCTCTTCGTGCATTTGTCAATAATCCCCTGGGGTCCCCATTGGAGGGCGTTGACACTTTTAGAGCCGTTGGAACCTTCATAATTATGAGCTCCGCAAGATCCGCCTTGCTGGTATTTTATTGAATAAGGGAAACGTGATGCTTCCAGTTTAGAAGCAAATGTGTCCGCCGACAACAATTTTGCTTGTGAAGTCCCTGTGTAGAAACACTCTCGGTGCTATGGACATGTTCTGGGATCAGGCGGTCAGGAAGGACATCGCCCCTTCAGACCTCTACCCTAGATTAGGGTCAGATTTCCTCGTCGGCTGATGACTCTTTGTGAGACCTTGGGGTGATCAGTCATTCTGGCGCGGAGTCGGTCAACTAATCCCCTGAATGTCTGACCTGCCGATTAAGAGTTGAAGACGCTGACCCTCTGGTATTATAGTTAATAAAATGTGAAAGGTCAAGTCATTCCGGTGCAGGGTCAGGTATGCCACTGAATATCTGACGTACCGGCCAACAGGCGAATACACTGAACCGCTGGTATTGCAAAGGACTCATTGATTGCCTCTTCACATGAAGCTGGCAACATGCTGGTATTTGGCACTGGTTCACGTGGAGGGATGGTCTTATTCCATGCCAGACCATGCTCAGATTGGACAATCGGTGACATTGTTTTGGTAAAACAAAAATGCCTCTCGCCTGATCTGAGTTGGGCAGCCGAACTGTATTCACGGGCAGGTCTGTGTCTTTGAGGGCAAAGTGACGTGTTAGCACTGAACTCACTCTTTTCACGGCCAGGTCTGTGTCTTTGAGGGCAAAGTGACGTGTTAGCACTGAACTCACTCTTTTCACGGCCAGGTCTGTGTCTTTGAGGGCAAAGTGACGTGTTAGCACTGAACTCACTCTTTTCACGGCCAGGTCTGTGTCTTTGAGGGCAAAGTGACGTGTTAGCACTGAACTCACTCTTTTCACGGCCAGGTCTGTGTCTTTGAGGGCAAAGTGACGTGTTAGCACTGAACTCACTCTTTTCACGGCCAGGTCTGTGTCTTTGAGGGCAAAGTGACGTGTTAGGACTGAACTCACTCTTTTCACGGCCAGGTCTGTGTCTTTGAGGGCAAAGTGACGTGTTAGGACTGAACTCACTCTTTTCACGCCTCCCATCGCCTCTTGTAAGAACACTCATTCATCACACGTACGTCTTGTCACACCTCCCTTCCACTCAGTCTCCTCTCGCTTCCAGTGAAGATACTGTCACGTATACATCTCCTACCGGTCAGAGCGCACTCTTGCAAAATTAATCCTCCTCCCCCATCCTTCCCCTTCCAACGTCCCTACCCCTCTCATCCACCTGGTTCTGCCGTCAGATTTGCAATCTTACCAAAATTGAATTCTCACCCCCGTCACCCCCCCCCCCCCCCCCCCCCCCCCCCCCCCCCCGCCCCTCCTCAGTCCTAGACACTTATCCCTCGAATCGATCACTTAGCAATGGTCTCGCTGTTCTAAACACGAACAGCCCGTCAACGCAAATTAACGCCCTTTGTACGAATCGAATGTAATCGAGATTGTGTTATTTACAGTTACGACTTATTTCAGCCTCTAGTAGAGTGTGGTCAGTGATAAAAAAAAAAGGAAACCATGTTGTGAAGAAGGTGTTTGTGCAGTCTAACGTTATTCCATCCGCGGTTTCAAAATGGAATAGCACCAGTGAAAGTAATATGAATTGGAAATTAATTTTTGGGAAACCCTTTCAAAGTACTGTTGATGTAAGTTTAAGGTGGTTTCAGCTGCGACTCTTACACCGTATTCTACCTTGTAATAAATATTTATATTTGTGTAACATTAAAAATTCACCGCTTTGCACATTTTGCGGGTATCACGAAGAGACAATGTTTCACTTATTTTGGGAATGTATGATTGTTAAAACCTTCTGGATTAAATTGAATAATGTATTGCACAAAGAATGTTTACATTGTGAACATTTGACTTTTTCAAAAGGATTGATAATATTTGGAAATGATGATAATGTGAACACTGATAATGTTTTAGATTTGATTATTCTTTTAGGAAAATATTATATTTATAAATGTAAACTTCAGGGCTCAGTTCCGCTTTTGAGTGTTTTTTTGAAAATATTAAAACAAAGATAAGCCTATTATATTATTACATTGAACAGAAATTGAATTTTATCAGGAATAGAAATTTTGAATTTTTGTCAGAGTAGTTACCCTATGCGAATATATGTAGAGGTTACATGCCGAGTCTCAGTGATTATTAAAAATAATGGTCGAAGTTAGCGGATCATGAAAAATGCGAGCTTTTCTTTATTCCTCCTTTCTTCAGTTATTCAAAGAAAAGAGGAGTTTTTTTGCGAAAGTTTGATCGAATCCTATTCTCTCAACCAGTCAACCTGCGCAGGCGATCGATTAATGCGCGGTTGTATAGTTCCGTGCAAATCATTCCATTCTGTTAACACTTCTTGTCAGTTTTCCTATTTTGGGCTAAAATCAAGTACACAGATATGCTGTTATTCTGCTGTGGCGGCAAAGGCAGATATTGTGTGTTCTGTATATGTTTTGGTATCGGTTAGGATAATGTTCTTTCGTCAAATGGGACTAGCAGACGAACTTTTGCACCCGTGTTCCAACGTTAAAAACTGTATGAAGTTAAGTTTTCTGGGGAAAATAGTGTATGAAACCGCTTTATGTTGTTTAAATTGATGAGATGTGTGCATTTGGTTGCGTGTGATCTGTTTATTAAATGAAATATTGTTGAAAACTGACCGTCGGATTGCAGTCTGTTGTCGAAGAAACTGAGTGAAAAGAAGGGGAACTACTCTTGTCGCTAGACAAAGTAGGAGTTACTTGCCTTGGGAAATTGCTTGTGATGAACGTCTGATCTAGATTCAGAAAACAACCGAACTCATGGATTTTATATGGAGATTCATGTGTTCAGGCCTGTAGTTGTTAATTTAAATGCGGTATGTTTGTATTGTTTGCTCCAGAGATGTATACTTCGTACATTAGAGCGTTCGGAACTTTTCAGTCGCAAAAAGTAGTACCGAAACAGAACAGCTTCTCAACCCATTGCACTATCGAGGATTCAGGCTGTTGCTGGGTCGTTATTTGTTTGGTTGCTGGGTCATTATCGAAAAATAACTACCCCTACAAGTTTACAGAGGTAAAGAAGCAGAGGGGGGAATAAGTTAGGTTATTGACCAAGGAGAAGTGTCCATTTCAGCTTAATTTTTTCCACAGTTTAAAATTGTAGGTTTTTATAAGATTTTAGGCGAGAGTGTGTGTGTATGTCTTATGTCTGTCTGCTTGTCTTATCCTCTTACCTGTCTGTCACCCTGTCCAATCTTATGGGTGTAGGGGTGTCTTGTATTTTAGTGACTTTTGATTATTGTTGGGTGGAACTTCAAAAAGAATCTATTATTTGTATTATTATGTTTGCGATTAGAGGTGAAGTTATTCTGATTTTGGCCGATTTGCGTGCAGTGTGGTGTGTCTCATGAAAAGTGGCAAAATATAGTTTGCTGTATCTATTGCTGTTCGACAGACTGGTTAAACCTTGAAATGATCGTTTCTCTTCTGCGTTTCTGAGCCTTTTTTTTAACAACAACAAAAACAAGCAAACGAACAAACAAACAAAAACAAACAAAACAGGAACGAAAAGAAGATTACTGTCTGGTTGCCGCGTTGAACTGTTAAGAGTCTTAGAGCCTGCTAGGCTTTGAAGATCCTTTTATTTCACTGAAAAACTAGCATGAAAAGCGCCACGGATACAAGTGTATGTCTAGGTTTAAATTGTACATAGGATAAAAGCATCATTCCACTTTGAAACACAACCAAAATTACCAGCCTGGCTGCTTCGCGCATTGCAACGCTGAACGTCCACAAAATGGGGCGCTGGCATTTGGCTAGTACTTCTCATCATTTACTAGCCAGAGAGCAAATTGTACTCGCCAAACCAACCACTTGTTTCAGCAACTTTACTCGCATTTGGCGAGTAGATTAGCATTTCTACTCGCCATTTACATGTTTCTACTCGCCATGGCGAGTAAAATACTCGCCACTTTCAGGCCTGCATTGGGATAGGTGTCAGGCACAAATCTGTATTGAACGAAACAATCCCACTCCGAACAGAGAGCAGCAAAGTCGCACATCTTGTGTTTTTATTTCTGAGTAGGGACAGAATGTTAAACGTGAGCCACATAAAAAGCCTGGGCGAAACTGTCGCGATTTTCAAGACGGTTTAGACGAGAAGCAAGAAATTTTACTTGCTTGTTTGTTTGCTTGTTTGTTTGCTTGTTTGTTTGTTTGTTTGTTTGTTTGTTTGTTTGTTTGTTTGTTTGTTTGTTTGGTTGTTTGTTTGTTTGTTTGTTTGTTTGTTTGTTTGCTTGTTTGTTTGGTTGTTTGTTTGTTTGTTTGTTTGTTTGTTTGTTTGTTTGTTCTTGGTTTTTGAATCTGTCGTGTGTGTATAAAATGTGTGAGTGCACAATATTTGATTGTATGCTCGAGCTTAATAAATGTTCAGGAATCATAAGTCATTTCAGATGATTAATACGATGAGAAATAGTAATATTATCATTCATGACACTACTACGCACTTGTTTTTCATCTGCCTTAGTGCGAAGTGATAAGTGGTTGTTTTTAGGTTTTGTTTTGTTATTGAGGCAGCCATTGATTTAAGACAGAGAATCAAGTGTTCTAGCTTTAAAAAAAAATAATAATAAAAAAATAAAAAAAGTGTTCTAGCTTTTGTTCTGTCGGTGTTCGCGTATCTGTGTCAGCATCATTGTGCGCACGCGTTGATTTTTCACCCACGTCATGTCTGGTAGTTGATCAAAGCACTAACTGTCTTTGATCTGGGAGTAGAAAGCAAAGCAAGTAGTGTAATTGGAATAGGCCCTAGGCATCAACAGGGTAATACTCAACAACATAGGAGGATCATGATTGATGCGTTTTATGTAGGCATGCATCTGCCATATACGCCTAGAGAAATGGTGCGAAATAAAATAAAAGGCAAAGAAAATACCCCCCCCCCCTCCCCCGGCCCCCCATCCTTCTCCCACAGCCTTTCTAAAAACGGTGAACAAAAAGAAGACACAACATTTGTTTTGCCTCAAACAAAATGACATAAAGATTAGCATGCCCAGTCTAGCACGTTCAAAAACAAACATGCTAAAAAGGCAAAGTTCCACAGCGGATCATTATTGGTAACTTGGTATTGTTTCAACTACAGTCCAGTGGATAGCAGACATTAGGAAACACACTAACTGACTTGCTGAATAAATGACTGAATGGCTCACTCACTTACCCTCTCAGTAGCTAACTGACTGATTGGCTGAATGACTGACTGATTGGCTGAATGACTGACTGACTAACTAAGTATTAAGCAAACACAACAAACTATCTGCCTAACTACTTCTACCGACTCAACCGTCCCTCTACTTGGCTTGGCCACATGCCCCCCCCCCCCCCCCCCCCCTTCCCCCCTCTCCCCCTCTCCCCCTCCGACCACTCCCCCCCCCCCCCCCCCCCGAACAAAAAGACGATATCCCGACTGCTTCCCGTGTAAAGAGGGTGTTCATTGACAAAAACCTATTGCAGAATGACACGGGTGTCCGTTAAGAAATGATTTAATCAAAATGTGCAATTCTGCTCAGAGAGTATCCAGGCTGTTAGTATTTGGTAGGTGTACAAGTGTAGGGAGGGTCTTGTCCCATGTAGGGGTAGGCCCCCATTGCCCGCATCAGAGATGGTCAGCTAAATCGTTAGCACGGGAATTACTTGGTTTTTAACATGTTAGTGACCCTAATGCTCACGTTGTTGTATGGTTAAGTAGGCTACACACGTACATGCTGATAAAACATTAATACGCTTCTAATTTGTTTTTCACTCAAACGATGTATGCTTTCAAAAGCGTTAGTGATCCTTCAGCTTGACTTGTTGCATAGGAGAGCGGGTTGCAAATGTACATCCGTGTGAGCAAAAACCAATGCTTCCTGAATGTGTTTCAGGCCAATGATCCGTGTATCAAATAATGATTTAACAATTTAACGACTTTTACGTTAAACTTGTGAAGTAAAGTGAGGTGTGAATTTATAGATAATGTTTTTATGTGCTAAATTTAGCTCACTCAATATTTCAACATGACAGCATGTATGCTCCTGTTAAAATGACGGATCAGTCAAAATGGCATTTGTACGCTTCTCTTTGGTGATTAAAGTCTTCGCACGACAATTGAAAGAATCACTGTCATCATGACTTGGCTTCGCGAACGAAGATCTAAGATGAGGTAAGATTGAAAATGTATCTGTGTTTTGGTGCGTGTGCGCACGTGCCTCTGTCTGTCTGTCTGTCTGTCTTTCTGTCCTTTTGTCTATCTGTCTGTCTGTCTGTCACTCTGTTACGTTGATGCAAAATAGACACGACATAGTTTCAAACACGGAAACAACCACGTAAACTGAGAAAGGAAAGACAATAGAACCAGTCTCGAAATGACCAAATAGGTTGTGAAAGGAACATGTAAGTCAACAACCAACTAATAACATGTTTGCGTGTGTGGCTATTTCGTGGCTATGTGGCTATTTCGTGTTCGTGTCACTTTCAAAGCTGTGTTTTTTTCTGTGCTCTTTTCGTTCAACCCCTTCTAAGTTGTTTGTGCAAGGCAAACGACAAGAGCAATTTGAGGGTGTCACTTCCTTGGAGCTAATTAGTGCCTATGTGGTTGTGTTGGTCTCCCACCTGCTAATTTACCCCACCTCTACAGCTGATGGATAGTTTCAACCAGCTTCTTCAAACTTCTGCCAAGCTAACACCAACAGAATCGATTATCACTCATTGTTTACTTGCAACACAATAGGAAGAGAAGCGTCTTTTGATAAATCAGTCTGTGTTTTCTTCAATAGACAGAATTATCATTCTGGCACATGGGCTGCCTGCTGCAACATTAAGAAACACTTCACACACAAACGTTTGGACAGCGCTTGTGAGAGTGGGAGTGGGAAATAGAGAGAGGGAGAGAGAGAGAGAGAGAGAGAGAGAGAGAGAGAGAGAGAGAGAAAGAGAGAGGGAGGGAGACAGACAGACAGACAGACAGAGACAAAGAGACAGAGAGAGAGACAGAGAGAGAGAGAGACAGAGAGAGAGAGACAGAGAGAGACAGAGACAGAGAGAGACAGAGACAGAGACAGAGAAAGAGAGAGAGAGAGAGGGAGAGAGAGACAGAGAGAGAGAGAGAGAGAGAGAGAGAGAGAGAGAGAGAGAGAGAATTGAATTGAATTGAATTGAACTTTATTTAACAAGGATTAAGATTTAAGGCTACGCCTTTTCTTACAATCTTTCCTTGCGAGAGAGAGAGGGATAGGGAGAGAAACAGACAGACAGACAAACAGATAGTATTGGTAGGCAGACATTCCGTACGAACGTCGACGCGCAGAAAGAGTGTGAAAACAGAGAGAGGATAACAGCTAGAAAACAGACACGTGGCCAGTCAGACAGACATATTTTAGGTTTATTCTTGGAATAAGGGTACCCATCAATTGATCACGCACCAACTTACCACAGCCTGGATTATTTCTGCACAGAGTGGAACATTTGTTAACATTAATGTCTTTACTGTCACACGTGCCAACGGGAGGAATCAATTCTTCAGAACATCCCCACTCAGCACAGAACGTAGCTAAGCTGTTGATTTTTCATACAGCGGAAGGGTGCTCTTATCGCTTGCCCGGAACCTGGACCGTGTGTGATGGTTGTCACGTTCGTTCACATTGTAAGGAATGTGTGTTTGCATGAAACCAAAATGTAACGGCCTGAATGCGTGACGACTAATCCGAAGGCGACCAAACCTGTCCACAAGGCGTGCACCTTTCCGATGCATTAAATACTGCATGTCTGGTTGTGAAGCACCACCATCTGTTTTGAACCAGGCATGACGCCCACGGATGTTGTTAATAAGTGGGGTATTGGCGTAGACTCCATCATGATAGATAGATAGATAGATAGATAGATAGATAGATAGATAGATAGATAGATAGATAGATAGATAGATAGATAGATAGATAGATAGATAGATAGATAGATAGATAGATAGATAGATAGATGATGATGATGATGATGATGATGATGATGATGATGATAACGACGACGACGACGACGACGACGATGATGATGATGATGATGATGATGATGATGATGATGATGATGATGATGATGATGATGATGATGATGATGATGATGATGATGATGATGATGATGATGAAAGGAAGAAAGAAAGAAAGAGAAAGAAAGAAAGAAAGAAATAACAAGTCGCGTAAGGCTAAACTAAAACATTTAGTCAATCTGTCGAACCCACAGAATAAAACTGAACGCTGTATTTTTTTCACCAAGACAAAACAGCTTCGTCAATCCACGCACCAAGGAAGTCGCTCAATTTTCCCGTGCAACACGAAGTGAAACTGACATGCAAGAATAGCAAAATAGTGTACTGCGGTAAGCAGGGAAGCGCCCTTTTCTGTATTCTTTTTAACTTTCTGAGCTTGTTTTGAATACAACATATTAGACATATTATATTTATATGTTTTTGGAATCAGAAAATCATAAGGCCAAAAAAAAAATAGGTCTGTTTACGGTAACCCGACCGACCCTAGTTTTTTCGCGCGACCCTAGACTTTTTTTTGGCATTTGGGAAAAAAAAAAAAAAAAGTCTTGGTTTTTTTGGCAAAATAACGTAAAAATATGGTTTTTTGAAAAAAAAAAAAAAAAAAAAAAAATCCCGACCTACCGACCCTATTTTTTTGGCCTATGTTACCGTAAACAGACCTATTTTTTTTGGGGCCTAAGGAATAAGATCAAATCATTTTTGGATCGATTTCTTAAATAATAATCGAAGAACTAATTAACCTATTTTCGTTAATTGTGATAACATTTTAAAAGTAAAAATGACATATGTATATATTTTGAGATTCAAAATTTAATCAAGAATACGATGCAATCAATTTTAAATCTGTTTGCGAAAATTCGATTTTAATGACAACTTTAATGAGCAAACTCATAATTTTCAGCCTCCAAGCTGAAATGCAATACCAGAGTCCGGGCTTCGTCGAAGATTACTTGACCAAAATTTAAACCAAATTGGTTGAAAAATGACAGCGTGACAGTGCCGCCTCAACTTTCACAAAAATCCGGATATGACGTCATCAAAGATATTTATCCAAAAACTGAAAAAAAGGTATGGTGATATAATACTCAGGAACTCTCATGTAAAGTTTCATGAAGATCGGTCCAGTAGTTTCTCGGAATCGCGGTATACACACACACACACACACACACACACACACACACACACACACACACACACACACACACACACACACACACACACACACACACACACACACACATACATACATACACCACACCCTCGCCTCAATTCCCCGTCTATGTTAGTCAAGTTTTGACTAAATGTAAAAAGGACGACTGAAAGGACGAAATAAAAAAAAGAATGATAAAGAAAAAGAAAGAAAGAAAGAAAGAAAGAAAGGACGAATTAAAGAAAGAAAGACAGAGAAAGAAAGGGGAGAAAAGAAAGACAGAAAGAAAGAAATGAACAATGATACAAAAGCACAAAGATAGAGAGATTTAAAAGAAAGAAACGACGTGAACAATAACATTTATACTCACTGTAATCCGCTCTCTATCAATTAGAATCCAGCGAATACCACGCTGATCTGATGAAAACGAATCCTATCATAGCCGAAGGCTGTATCAGATTGTCCAAGAAACGAAGAAGATCAAGTACTTCTACTTCAGACTACAAACTGTTTGGCTCCTGCTTTCAACACGAAGACCACTAGCTGTTTGAAGCAAGTTCTCAAAGAACCGAGTTAGTGTTGCGTAAGATCTTTCACAATGCAGACGATTCTTCAGAAACACAATTGCAGGCTTTTGGTAATGTCAAAAAAGACGACAAGAATTTGTGGGCAACGCAGCAATAGTCAGAAACTTACTTTATTTACTTTGCATTATCTTATTTCATTGATCTATTCATTCAAAAGTATATCTTTTTTCCCCTTCTATTTCTTATGTATTCCTGTATTTACTAATTGATACCTTTATTCATATTTATTTATTTATTTCAAAGGTTTGGTAAAGGTGCCTTATGAGGTATATATGACATTTTTCTTCTTCTTTCTTTGTCTTTTGTTTGTTTCTTTCTTTGCCAAACCGACAGAGAATGTTTACTTTAGAGTCACACTCGTGCGTTTCTTAATTGACAACTGAACACAATGAGGGTCACACCGTTTACCGCTTGGATTTTGCACTCAGTGTATTCGACACTATCCTGACAAAATGTCCGGGTTCTTACAGGCACAATTTTGGTCTTATGCTAAATATACTCGTATAGTTAATGAAAGTATCGTATTTCATGGATTATATTTAAATCTCCAGTTTGATATGAATTCACGACAAAGAAAATGTAGGTTCAATTCATTTCGACCATTTTAAAGCAAACCATCAATCAGAGAAATAAAACTAAACCTGTTATCGAATATACACTAAGTGACATAATATGACTGTTATCGAATATACACTAAGTGACATACTATGACCGCACTAATACATGGATAGAAACAAACAGACTGCATTTTGAACCGGAAAAAAATATCGCAAGAAAAGCCTTTCGAAAAACGTGTTGATGAAACAGAGACAGGATTTTAACATTTTCCTGTCAATGTTTTAAATTCAGAGAAAAATAACACACTTTTGAATTTATTTCAGACATAAGCCTACATTCTCTGATAATTATATTCTAAATCAGCTACAACCACATAAAGACACAATAATACTCAAACAAAATATAATAGATTTCCACACAAAAAAGAACCCCAAAAAGGAGATGCTGTTCACAACTGTGCGGTGAAGAGATCACAAGTGATAATTACACAAACTGACTTTGTATTTATAGGCAGAAGCATAAAAAGCCAGTAACGACACACAAAATCCTTCTTCCGATTACTCGTCACACATGTCTGCCAAGCAGTACAATTTCAACGGCAACAGACCGCTTAATAGGTACACCAGACAATAATATACTGTTTTACATCGTGTTAGATACTTATCAAAAATGGCACCCACCAGTCAATTCAGCATAGGTTTTCTTTGGGGCAACAGCCAAAAACCGCAATAACTATACCGTTAAGGAGTCGAAGTTGACACGCTGCACCACCAATTGAGTTCGTTAAAAGCACTCGCATGTGATAAATTAACCGACACAGAACTTGTTTTGTTTTGTCTGGAAGCAACACCATCCACTATATCCAGTACAACGTCAACAAAATGAAGGTGGCAACCTTTCAGATGCAGCCCTACTTTTTCTACTTGATGAAACACTAATCCGCAGTATTATACAGTACCGAATTGCAAGGTGACATGCACTATCAAAGTCAAGAAAACTGTGTTCGTTGTTGCGGTAACTCGAGTACTGTAACGGTCCTCTCGTACACCGTAAAGAAATCGAAGATGACAATCTAATAACACAGTCAACACTACTTGTTTCCCCTTGCGTCGACACCAGAAGAACACACACGTGATATACTGTTCACACAAAATGCGCAGCGTTAGTGAATGAAAGTGAAAGTACGTGATACACCGGAGCGTACACTATAACATAAGCCAGAAACAGGTTGACCATAATAGCGACGGCCTTGCGGTCTTGGTGCCAAGCGCCCGCGTGCAATGATGACACGGTCAGATCAATGCTCGCGACTCTCTCACACACACACACTCTCTCTCTCTCTCTCTCTCTCTCTCTCTCTCTCTCTCTCTCTCTCTTTCTCTCTCTCTCTATCTCTTTCTTCGTACTATCAGACCTGTTCGCGGCGAGGACAAGAGAACATTTTCACTTGAATCTTTTTGTTTCCCTTTGCAGACAGCTTGCGAGAGATCGTCTGTGGTCCATCATCTGTTCCTTTTTTCTTCTCAATCCTTCTCCTCCTCCTCCTCCTCCTCCTCCTCCACCTCTTCGCCCCCCCCCCCCCCCCTGCCCCCAAACCGCCCCTACCCTCCTCCAGCTGAGCCCAGCCTGTCCCTTCCCTCCCATCCCAAAATCCTCAGACGGACGGATCCGATTGTCTGGCGGCGTGACAAACAGTGTGACGATTTGTGAGTTGCTGATTAGCTTGTTAACGACTTAACCCATCAAAAGTGACCGCACCTACATATCGCGCCTTACCGTTTTTACAAACTTCTTTTGTTCTTCTTCTTCTACATTTAGTTTGACAGCATGAATATGGCTTGCACTTCACCGTCTTAGCAAACCGGCGCAGGTTTCAACGATCATCAAGGCGGACGTAACCTTTCAAATCCAGAAAGTATTTAGGTGATATTTATGTCTCAGATAAAAGGCCAAACTGTAATGCTTTCTATTTCTTTTTCTTTTTCTTAATGTTGCGAAAATGAACGGTAAAATACCGCAACCAACGCCATTAGTCAAGACCGACCCTGTGTGTGTGTGTGTGTGTGCGCGCGCTTGTGTGTGTGTGTGTGAGTGTGTGTGTGTGTGTGTGTGTGTGTGTCTGTGTGTGCGTGCGTGCGTGTGTGTGTGTGTGTGTCTGTCTGTCTGTCTGTCTGTCTGTCTCTGCCTGTCTGTATCTCTGTGTGTCTGTCTCCGTATGTGTCTGTATATGCTTGCGTCTGTGTCTCTGTGGGTGTTTTTTTTTCAAAACTGTCTATCCACACAATCGGATCAATTGGTATTTCTCGCACACTACAAAAGTAAAACTAAAAACAATAAGTGTCTTAAACAATTTGTTTGTTAAATACCCTACAACATTCGCTGTGTAAAATCGACCCTGCCAAGTGGAGAAAGAAAGCAGCTTTGAAACAATCATATTACTAAATCTTCCAGGACAAAATAATTGTTTTCGGGCTTAGATCAAAGTGGTTTTGAGTCCGCTGAGAGATGCGTGTAATCCGATTGCGCTGTAACTTCGGACAACTGTCGTCGACATTACAGTGTACAATAAGAATATGTTCATAAATCATAAAAGGATTTGTCAACAACATAAACAGCTTTTCGTTTGTAAGCAAAGCCGCACCACACACACACACACACACACACACAAACACATAGCTATTGCAATCAAACATGCAACATTTGAGAGAACAAAGGCGGTAGAAAGTGAATAGGATAACAAACATTTGTTTCTAAAACAACTTTAAGGAGTGTCAAAGCTTGACATGTTATGTGGAGTCAAAGACATAAGCACTGAGCGTTAGCATACAAACATTAAAAAAACCATTGGTGGGTGTTAGGTGGGGGTGTCGTGTGAGGTGGGGGGGGGGGGGGGCGGGAGGGGTAGTTGTCCGGCAGACGGTCTGATACTAGCTACGGCTGTTGGCTTCAACACACACACAAATAAACAGACAAACACAAAGCATAACAAACTATATTCCGAGGACAGACGGCGGTTCTTACATTTCCTCATCCAAGCTTATGCTTTAACCACAGACTCTGTTAACCAGGGTTTTGGTGTAAGGTCCAACTTTGTATCTTTCAAATTTCCTCAGTTCCGGCTGGTGCATGAGTCAGGAGTCCAACGAACTATACTGAAAGGCATAAATTCTGCAAATAGTGCATTGAACGATTTTGCTCTCAAACGAAAATCAGATTGAACCTGTAATTTGTAGTTGACATCTTGAGTGTCGGAGCAAATGTTTCACCCTGTCAGCGTGCGCTTTGCAGTATTGCTGATCCAGCCACAGCTCACTGTGCTAATAAAGACAATGGGCTGAACGGGAGACAATAACGTAAAAAAGATAGTGTATGGCCCTATAAAATGCAACTGGCTGTTTGGCTGTATCAGATATCGCAATCATGCCACGACTTGATGAAGGAGAGAGACAGCAAGCGATTGGGATGCTTAGAGCTGGCCAAAGCATTGAACGTGATGAACACTGAACGTTTTCCGAAATCATTGCGCTTGGACTCAGTCACTTTTTTTGAAAAATTGTCATTTCATGATGTTCTATTCAAAATCAATAAAGCGAAGGTTTATAAACACTAAAATGGCCAATAAATAAAATATTCAAACATTGAAAACATTCACCACTGAGTTGATTTTTTGTGATTTTTTAAAGTTCAGTTTGCGGAATTTATGCCTCTCGGTATACTTTACGAGCCATAGAACAATGCACTCACAGCTTGATCACAAGCTTCAAATTGCTTTCGTGACTCTTTTCACTCTGTTTCCCGTAGGAACTTAAGAAGAGTCATAACGTTCGTGTGGTAAAAGTATCATGGCAATAACATAGGTCAGGTACTCTGATAAACGTTGCAGGGTCGGCAGAATAAAATCTGCTTGCGCCGTAATGGCTTTGTCGTAAGGGCTTAAATTTCATTCAAAAGACAATACATACATTGAACGTGTATTGTTTCTGTAAAGAAGATTCATTGATTTGTTTGGGTTGTTTGTTTTTGGTTTTTTTACCCCCAAGCGTTCATCATGTACATGACTTTGTGTTTCTTTACTGATTTGTTGATTTTTAGTTTTGGAAGGCGCTTAGAACTATGTTAGGATTTGGAGCCATATAAATACCCTTATTATTTATAGTTTTATTATTATTATCATTATTTTTTAAAAATTATCATTATCAAACAAATGCATCGGTCAGCTAACCGCAACCAAGAGCGTTTTCTCCCTAGGTCTATCAGTAAGTTTTTCCCACGGCGTATAAACTTTGCATGAATGTTCTTGCTTACATTCTGTTCGATGTTAAACTGTTTTGGCTTACCTACAAACAAACCTGTTGGCTCCAAAGTTCACAGGAATTGAGGTAAGCCTGGAGCAATTTTTGTCAGCCTTGACTCGATCAACGTGTTACTTAACGCTTTAAGACTGGAGGTAATGACGTTGGCACGATTGGGTGTTCGTGAACTACGCAGGCAGACAGGCACACACGCATGCACCCACCCAGCCAGACACGTACTCAGGCAGACACATGTATGCACGTATTATATCCACACACAAAGAAAGAGAGAATGAGAGAGACAGAGAGAGAGAGTAAGACGGATGAGACAGAGAGACACACACACTGTGACACACACTGTGACACACACACACACACACACACACACACACACACAGATAGGGTCAGAGAGTGACATACATACAGACAGACAGACATAGGGGGAACAGACAAACAAACAGACGGGAAGTGAGAACTTGAAAGACAGATTGGGAGAGAAGAGGATACAGAGACAGAGAGGCAGAGGCACAGCCATGAAGACAGCGAAGGTAAACTAGTAAACAGACAGACAGTGGCATCAAAGACAAACAGAATGACAACAAGCAAAACAAAAACGTATACATTCAGTGACTTATTGACATTTTCCGCCTACCATACTTTCCAAACCTTCTTGCTCCGACCGGCACAGAGCTGGCACGAAAGGGTTGACAGTTCAACAGTGCAGGGGCTTCAGCTGATGGAGGAAGACATGCACGGCATACAGCAGGCCGCGGGAGCCAAAACTTCACCAAAAATATAAAAGAGAAAGAAAAGAAAACGTGGCCGGCGAGCCACAGACAGTCACACGGAACACAGAGACCTTCGATTCTTGTCTCCAGGCATGCCGTCTCTCTCCGCGCGTCTGTAACGACAGAGGAAAACTCCTGATCGCAAGACGAATTGCACGTGCTCCATTCTGAGTACCTCTGTCAGCTGCAAGTGTCTGTGGCGAGGCGGTGAGCCTGTGTATTTTGACTGATGATTGGTAGCCGCCTTTGCTTTGACTCGGCAGCTTAACTTGTAATGCAGGGGTCGATATTTACCTGACGGTCAAACTGTCAGGCAGATGTACTCATTAGCATTAATGGACAGCGAGCACGGACGGAGGGTCGTGACTGAGCTGGTCAGCATTGACCGACAGAGAGAGAGAGAGAGAGAGAGAGAGAGAGAGAGAGAGAGAGAGAGAGAGAGAGAGAGAGAGAGAGAGAGAGAGAGAGAGAAAGAAAGAGGGAGAGAGGAAAAGAGAGCGGGGGCAGAGAGAGAGAGAAAAAGAGAGAAAAAGCCGAGGAGAGACTCAGACTCAAATTCAGACTCAGAACTTTATTACAAAAAGATAAAGGTTTGAGGCAAAGCCTATTCTTCCAACCTGTCCTTTATACAACACATAAAGACAGACGCACTTTGAGAGAGAGAGAGAGAGAGAGAGAGAGAGAGAGAGAGAGAGAGAGAGAGAGAGAGAGAGAGAGAGGGGGGGGGGGAGAGAGAGAGCGCGAGAGACAGAGAGAGAGAGAGAGAGAGAGAGAGAGAGAGAGAGAGAGAGAGAGAGAGAGAGAGAGAGAGAGAGAGAGATCAACTATGACCATTGGGTAATCATACTCTCAACAACTTAAGTACCTCTCAGAAAACAGAATGTAAATAGGGCATAGTACCTATCCAACGACTGATCAATGCCTTTTTTGATCAATGCCTTTGTTTACTTGACTTTTTTCAGTAGTTCTCGTTGTCATTCTTCGCCGTCCGTTCTTTGTTTGGTTGAAAAAAAAGGGCGGGGAGGGGGGGGCGGAGGGGGATAGTACCACTCCTTTCGTCACGTTGTTTACATCTTTCTCACAGACCATCATGACGTTGCAACAATGGTCCCCTTTCCGGCTTCTCCTTTCATGACAATGGTTCAATTTCGTGTTCGGTCTCTGTCATCCCAGCGACCCTTCTTCGAGGGTCATTGGCCGAACTCAACGGGCCAACACGAAGACAAATGGCAATTTGTACACATGGTAATCATTTATTTTCCCAAACAATGGCAATATCGCCACGAGAATCCGACTCCTTTGAGCCATAAATCGTCTTCCTGTTGTCAAAGACTTCCGAGCCAGAAAAAGTCGAGTAAGACGTTGTTGGTACCGCACATTAACCATTGAGTGCACATATATCTCACGCCTCAGGCAGCACTGAGTGTTTGTAACATAAGACAAAGATAGAGCGTCACATGGAATGGGGGAGAAAGTGAAAAGAATAAAACGGTGTTGCAGGGGAAGAAAGCATCACACAATGGTTTGAAGCAGTGCTAGAATCTGCAACGGAAATGTTTGGCCATTTGTTTTCGCCTGCAATAAATGCACTTCAATTTTTGTTCAGCTAAAACTAACAACAAAGCAAACTAAGGAAGAGGATACTCTTCAAAATGATTCGCAATTCACGAAAAGGATAAGAGGTGCGTGTGTTACACGTTGATTGGACGAAGTGCAGTATTTTGCTTGCAATAATTAAGATATGCATACAAAGGAATGTAGAACAATGACACGACGATGAGGATGACGACAAAGACGACGAAGACGATGAAGAAGACGAAGAACAAGAAGACGGAGACGGGCAAAATAAACACGACATGAACATATCAAAGAACAAGAAAACCATAACCTGAAGAAGTATCAACATTCTTAAGTTCAGACAAAGACTTTAAACTTCATATTGTCCTCAGACAAAATTATACCGTTTATTGACAGACTGACATTTCGATTCTTGGTCTCTCGAGCTCCTTCGCTTTTAACATGAACAAATCAGTCAAAGGATCCTAAAACTGGAGAAAAAAACCGACAAAAACAAGTTTTCAACACTCACAAACAAAGTTTTTGACAATGATAATCTTCCCCAAATAAATTTCACCATTTCGAGTTTTGTTTTTGCTAGCTCCTTCGCGTTTTGACATGCAAAAGCGTGTCCCATGAAACGAACAATACTGCACCGCGTCTCTGCTCCTTGTCTTTGCCCGGTGGGCATATTCTTCAGCGACCCGAGTGGCTATTTCAAGAAAAACCTGTCTGGATGCAATGGCATTTGGCTGACAAGAATGGAACACTAACGTCATTCTTGCTTTCACAATAGGACACTCGGAATCAAGACTAAAGGGGCAGCTTTTGTGGGGAAATTGACCGAGTTTGAGAAACTCGAGAGAGAGAGAGAGAGAGAGAGAGAGAGAGAGAGAGAGAGAGGGAGGGGGGCAGTGTTTGTTGGAGTTGGTAGTAAGTGGGTGTTTTGGGAGAGGGGCGAAGGGGTGTGAGAAGGAAGTGGAGGCGTGGCAATGAAAAGGCAAGAGAAGCTGAACGAGTCATTATTGCGGGGAATAAGGGGTGTAGTGTGTTTATTCGGGTAATGCGTGGGTGGTAGAGCTTTTCTCTTGTTCCAGCTCGACATGGCTTCTCGCTCTCGTTGAGACATAATCATATGTATCTAATATATCTCAATCTCTCTATATCCTTGCCCCTGTCTCTCTGTCTGTCTTTTTCTCTGTCTCTGTATCTTTCTGTGTCTCAATCTCTTGATCTATCTCAGTCTGTCTGTCTGTCTGTCTCTGTCTCTGTCTGTCTCTGTCTCTGTCTCAGCCTGTCTGTTTGTCTCTCTCTGTGTCTCTCTCTCTGTCTCTCTCTCTGTCTCTCTCTTTCTCTCTCTTTCTCTGTCTCTCTCTCTCTGTCTCTCTCTCTGTCTGTCTGTCTCTCTCTCTCTCTCTCTCTCTCTCTCTCTCTCTCTCTCTCTCTCTCTCTCTCTCTCTCTCTCTCTCTCTCTCTCGGGTCTGTATTAGGACCTATCTTGTTCTGTATTTATATAAATGATTTACCCCTTCATGTGTCCGATGAAAAAGTTAGATGTGAGTTCTTCGCGGATGACTCTTGGTTTAAACAGTTTTTTATTCAGTTGCAAAAATACAAAGCCGTAATTGAAAGTTGTAATTAAGTAAGGGAGCACAACAAGATAAACTTATAAATGTGTTCTTAGAAACAAACGAGTAATGTGGCGGACAATATTGTAAATGCATGATATTTAAACAAATGAAAACAAGAACAACAACAACGATAACTATAGCAACAGTGGTACGGAAATCTCACACACACAACGCGCACACACACACACACACACACACACACACACACACACGCGGATGACTCTTCTGTTCACACCAGTCACAAATCTTTGGAATCCGTCAACTCTTCTCTTCAAACAAGTGTGGATGAAATCACTGAGTGGTGCGTTTCTAATGCAATGATCATTCATCCGATTAAAACAAAGAGTATGGTGATAACCACGAGACAAAAACACCAATTAAGTCCTTTACAATTACAACTGTCAGTTGGTTCAACTCAAGTGCAGCAAGTTAGGGAACATAGATATTGGGTGTTACCATTGATCAAGAGTTGAAATGGCAAACTCATTTGAGTAATATTTGCAAACTAGTATAAAAAAAAATTGTACCTGTTATCAAAATTAAGGCATTACGCAGATTCTGCAGCACTCAAAATGTTCTATTACGCCCACATATAATGCCTCATATAAACTTCGCATCGACACTTTGGGATAACTGCAGTGATGTTCATTTAAAAAGACTCAATTCCCTGCATCGCCGAGCTGCACAACTTATTCTGCATGATTTGAATAGGTCCACGGATGATAAACGAAAGCTCTTGAATTTCCTCCCCTTGAAAGATCAGTTGACGTTACAAGGCTGTGTTCATGTATAAAATTCTAAATGACGACTGTCCTAAATATTTGCAATCACATTTCAAACATGCCACAAAAACATATGGGTCCCAAAATATCATCCCTCCTATACCTCGCATAGACCTCTACAAATCGAGCTTAGCCTTCTCGGGAGCGTTTCTCTGGAACTCCTTCCCCCAACAGATAAGAAATGCAACTTCAGTGAAAATGTTTAAGAGACAGTCACGTTCACACATCATTCGTTAATGAAATGTCTTGTTCGATTGTTATTTTGTTAAACATTGTGTACTAGTGTTAACGGATGTGTAGCTGATCGGAGCAACTTTATTCCCAAATGAAAGGTATAACTATGTCAATGTAATTTTGTAATGTTTGAGTTCTCCTTATGTAATTCCTTAAATGCACATTGTGTTGCATTCCATACAATGTATTTCTGTATGTTTTATGATTGAATTTATATTTTTAATGTGCGTCTGTCTCTATGTGTTGTATAAAGGACAGGTTGGAAGAATAGGCTTTGCCTAAAACCTTTATTCTTTTGTAATAAAGTTCTGAGTCTGAGTCTGAGTCTCTCTCTCTCTCTCTCTCTCTCTCTCTCTCTCTCTCTCTCTCTCTCTCTCTCTCTCTCTCTCTCTCTCTCTCTCTCTCATTTACTGGCGTGAGTTATCAAGGTAAGCGGATCTACAATAACATATATATATACATACTATGTCACTGACTCATCTTTGCCCTGACAATATACTGATGATGTTGGTCATCTAACTGAGACATCTCGAAGCAATAGACAGTGAGGGATTAGTCTGAATACAGTCGGGCGGCCTTGATATTGACAACAGTACAAACAAGACAATCTGTTATTTCGTCTTGCAGGTCATCTGTGCAGTACTCTAGCTCCCACTGTTTGGTTGGTTTTTTATTGTTTGTTTGATTGATTGTTTGTTTGTTTGTTTGTTTGTTTGTTTGTTTGTTTTTCTGTTTGCTTCCGTGTTGAAAAAAAGGACGAGAGGCAGGATTGGATCCTGTAGAAGGAACGGTGAAAGCCGGTATAAACAGGGTTTCTTTTCCAAAAGGACACCACCAACATTTTTGTCTTTAGTACATTTTGAAGTTGATCTAAACGATTTCCGTAATATTCATTTTTCATCTATCAATTCGTTCCATTTGTATGCTTCTTTAGTGAATATTATGTGTTTAGTATTTGTTTAAGTACATGTTGTTAGACAAGGCAATGTGCCTTAAACCTTTATCCTCGTTCGTTCGTTCGTTCTCTCTCTCTCTCTCTCTCTCTCTCTCTCTCTCTCTCTCTCTCTCTCTCTATCTCTCTCTCTCCCTCTCTCTCTTTCTCTCTATCTCTCTATCTCTGTCTCTTTCTCTTTCTGTCTGTCTCTGTCTCTGTCTGTCTGTCTGCCTGACTGTCTGTCTGTCTGTCTGTCTGTTCCCCCCTCTCTCTCTCTCTTTCTCTCTCTCTTTGTCTCTCTCTCTCTCTCTCTCTCTCTCTCTCTCTCTCTCTCTCTCTCTCTCTCTCTCTCTCTCTCTCTCTCTCTCTCTCTCTCCTCGACAAGCAAACACTTAGACCATTACAAACATTTCTTTTAGCAAAAACAACGCAGTTCTCAGGCCAATCACTATGCACTCAGAGTAAACACGGCAAAGATACAGTGCCCCAAATTGAAACCATTACTTCTCCTCCGCGCCCCCCCCCCCCCCCCACACACACACACACACACACACACACTTCCCTCCACCTTGTCTTCAACTTCCTCCTTTCATTCCCCACCTCCATTGCTCCCCACCTGACCCCCCCCCCCCTCACCTCACTCCATATTCCCCCTCCTGATCCACCGGCCATCATAAACGATCTTTTCGCTTTAATGAAGTTGAATAAGAGTGAAGGCTGGGCGTCAGACAAAGCAGTAAGACAAACGTTACAAATATTGGCAAATACCAAACTGAGCCGACCTGATGTCTGGAGAGCGTTCAGTCTCTGTCTCTCTCTTTCTCTCTCTCTCTCCCTCTTTCTCTCACACACACACACACACACACACACACACACACACACACACACACGTCCGGAGAAAGAGAGAGATAACAGAGAGACAGAAAGAGAGATCTCTCTTTATACAGACACCCAGACAGACAGACAGACAGACAGACAGCAAGGGAGACGGCATGTCAAATGTGAGGCTCGTCAACATACTTAACATCAAGCGTTCTGAGGTTGATATTTATTTGTTTTATCAATGTGTGTGTGTGTGTGTGTGTGTGTGTGTGTGTGTGTGTGGGTGTGTGTGTGTGGGTGTGTGCGCGTGTGTGGGTGGGTGTGTGTGGGTGTGTGCGCGTATGTGGGTGTGAATGCGTGTGCGCATGCGTGTGTGTGTGTGTGTGTGTGTGTGTGTGTGTGTGTGTGTGTGGGTGTGTGTCCACGTGTGAATATGTAAACTACGATTTTGATATTGTTTTATTTTGATTCTTTTGCCTCCGAAGACGTCTTTTGACAAGAACACATATTGTGTCATGTCGTATGGTTGTTGTAGGTGACCCCCCCCCCCCCCCCCCCTCCATTCCTGTTAACAACGCGTGAACTGCTGCGAACAAACTGGGGCGTTTTTTCCGACCTATGATGTGACCACTCCAATTGACCTACTTGTCCAGCCGAGCCCTAGTTTGCACAAATCAAGAGGAATGAAATTGATTGGTTTCTCAATTGTTTGACAGCGGTTTTTACCCAGGAAATTCCAAAGGTAACGTGGTTCCGTGTTTGCTCGCAGGTTATACAGACACGTCAGTCAGCACAGGCACGTGTGTGGGAACGCTAGCTCCCTGTCTGAGGTTTGTTACAAGTTTGGTATGTGTCCAAGTGGACATCAGGTGAAAGGTCGGACAGATCTGTGATGGCTTACAAGACACACAAAGGGAGGGATCTATGGAGCACGACTGAACAGAATGTCTGTTCGCTTACGCTACGGTTTCTTACGAGTTAAAATAAACGTTACTGTTCCAGGTTAGAATTTACTTACTTGTTGACTTAAATAACTTTTTGTCTAGTTAGGATATTACTTTGTTTACCTATCTCCCCCCCCCCTCCCCCCCCCCCTTCCCCACCGGCCCTTTTTCCTTGAATGTCAGTGAGGCTGTGCGACTTCGTGTCGTGAAAAACAGTCAGCTGTCGTCTGCAACATCACGCACTATGGACCACAATCCCATTCGTGTAACTCTGAGGTCTCAGGCGTCGTCATCTGAAGACAGCTGAGTGACACTCGACTCCCCTGACATTTCCTTTGTTCGAACAATCATTTGATCTCTTTTCACAAAGGAAAACATACACACTTCCTGCTGTTTAATCTTCCTTTTTTAATTTTTGTTTCTCTGGCAAAAGAACAGATGAAACCGTTTTAAAACGGCGTTGTCTGTTTACGATTTGGAATCGCACACCGGGACGACAGAACGGAATGATGACATCGTTCAAAAAGCTAAATGGTAAAATCAATCAACACTCATGTCCCTAATAAAAACAGTTTCTGTGAGGACGTAAACTCTCCCCTTTGTATTTATAGAAAGCTGTATTTGTAGAAACATATTTAAAGAAAGCTGTATTTATAGAAAGCTGAATGGTAATTGGTTGGTAGGCATCGGAAATCATGAAGAATGAGTTCATGAGACTGTAGTACAGTGGAACCCTCCAGTCAAGACC
>NC_090256.1:6907178-6909678 GCF_037325665.1 Littorina saxatilis | reverse complement strand
TCAGTCAAAGGATCCTAAAACTGGAGAAAAAAACCCGACAAAAACAAGTTTTCAACACTCACAAACAAAGTTTTTGGCAATGATAATCTCCCCCAAATAAATTTCACCATTTCGAGTTTTGTTTTCGCCAGCTCCTTCGCGTTTTGACATGCAAAAGCGTGTCCCATGTAACGAACAATACTGCACCGCGTCTCTACTCCTTGTCTTTGCCCGGTGGGCATATTCTTCAGCGACCCGAGTGGCTATTTCAAGAAAAATCTGTCTGGATGCAATGGCATTTGGCTGACAAGAATGGAACACTAACGTCATTCTTGCTTTCACAATAGGACACTCGGAATCAAGACTAAAGGGGCAGCTTTTGTGGGGAAATTGACCGAGTTTGAGAAACTCGAGAGAGAGAGAGAGAGAGAGAGAGAGAGAGAGAGAGGGGGGGGGGCAGTGTTTGTTGGAGTTGGTAGTAAGTGGGTGTTTTGGGGGAGGGGAGAAGGGGTGTGAGAAGGAAGTGGAGGCGTGGCAATGAAAAGGCAAGAGAATCTGAACGAGTCATTATTGCGGGGAATAAGGGGTGTAGACTAAGTGTGTTTATTCGGGTAATGCGTGGGTGGCAGAGCTTTTCTCTTGTTCCAGCTCGACATGGCTTCTCGCTCTCGTTGAGACATAATCATATGTATCTAATATATCTAAATCTCTCTATATCCTTGTCCCTGTCTCTCTGTCTGTCTTTTTCTCTGTCTCTGTATCTTTCTGTGTCTCAATCTCTTGATCTATCTCAGTCTGTCTGTCTGTCTGTCTGTCTGTCTGTCTGTCTGTCTCTGTCTGTCTCTGTCTGTCTGTCTGTCTCTCTCTCTCACTGTCTCTCTTTCTCACTGTCTCTCTCTCTCAATGTCTCTCTTTCTATCTCTGTCTCTCTCTCTGTCTCTGTCTCTGTCTCTCTGTCTCTCTGTCTCTCTGTCTCTCTGTCTCTGTCTCTGTCTCTCTCTCTCTCTCTCTCTCTCTCTCTCTCTCTCTCTCTCTCTCGGGTCTGTATTAGGACCTATCTTGTTCTGTATTTATATAAATGATTTACCCCTTCATGTGTCCGATGAAAAAGTTAGATGTGAGTTCTTCGCGGATGACTCTTGGTTTAAACAGTTTTTTTATTCAGTTGCATAAATACAAAGCCGTGATTGAAAGTTGTAATTAAGGGAGCACAACAAGATAAACTTATAAATGTGCTCTTAGAAACAAACGAGTAATGTGGCGGACAATATTGTAAATGCATGCTATTTAAACAAATGAAAACAAGAACAAGAACAAGAGACAGAGAAGGGGAGAGGGGGAGAGAGAGAGAGAGGACGATTAAAGATAGAGAGAGGGAGAGAGGGGAGGGGAGGGAGAGAGAGGATGGGGAGAGAGGATAGAGAAAGAAAGAAAGTGTGCAAATGCCAGTTGACGGAGAGAATTATAGCTAAATTATAATTGATTGAAAATATTGTACATTTTCGAAGATTGTCCATGTTAAACGAAAGAATGATATTATTATTATTTATAACCCATTCTGCTTACGTTTAAACTGTTCAGCTTCGCTCACAGTATCATACTCGTAGCGAGTCATATTGTAACTGAGGTTCAAAAAGAGAAAAAAAAGAAAAAAAAAAAAAAAAAAAAAAAAAAAAAAAAGAACAAGAACAACGATAACTATAGCAACAGTGGTACGGAAATCTCACACACACAACGCGCACACACACACACACACACACACACACACACACACACACGCGGATGACTCTTCTGTTCACACCAGTCAAAAATCTTTGGAATCCGTCAACTCTTCTCTTCAAACAAGTGTGGATGAAATCACTGAGTGGTGCGTTTCTAATGCAATGATCATTCATCCGATTAAAACAAAGAGTATGGTGATAACCACGAGACAAAAACACCAATTAAGTCCTTTACAATTACAACTGTCAGTTGGTTCAACTCAAGTGCAGCAAGTTAGGGAACATAGATTATTGGGTGTTACCATTGATCAAGAGTTGAAATGGCAAACTCATTTGAGTAATATTTGCAAACTAGTCTAAAAAAAATTGTACCTGTTATCAAAATTAAGGCATTACGCAGATTCTGCAGCACTCAAAATGTTCTATTACGCCCACATAATGCCTCATATAAACTTCGCATCGACACTTTGGGATAACTGCAGTGATGTTCATTTAAAAAGACTCAATTCCCTGCATCGCCGAGCTGCACAACTTATTCTGCATGATTTGAATAGGTCCACGGATGATAAACGAAAGCTCTTGAATTTCCTCCCCTTGAAAGATCAGTTGACGTTACAAGGCTGTGTTCATGTATAAAATTCTAAATGACGACTGTCCTAAATATTTGCAATCACATTTCAAACATGCCACAAAATGATATGGGTCCCAAAACATCATCCCTCCTATACCTCGCATAGACCTCTACAAATCGAGCTTAGCCTTCTCGGGAGCGTTTCTCTGGAACTCCTTCCCCCAACAGA
>NC_090256.1:6892178-6904678 GCF_037325665.1 Littorina saxatilis | reverse complement strand
TGTGGGTGTGAATGCGTGTGCGCATGCGTGTGTGTGTGTGTGTGTGTGTGTGTGTGTGTGTGTGTGTGTGGGTGTCCACGTGTGAATATGTAAACTACGATTTTGATATTGTCTTATTTTGATTCTTTTGCCTCCGAATACGTCTTTTGACAAGAACACATATTGTGTCATGTCGTATGGTTGTTGTAGGTGACCCCATCCCCCCCCCCCCCCCCCCTATATTCCTGTTAACAACGCGTGAACTGCTGCGAACAAACTGGGGCGTTTTTCCGACCTATGATGTGACCACTCCAATTGACCTACTTGGCCAGCCGAGCCCTAGTTTGCACAAATCAAGAGGAATGAAATTGATTGGTTTCCCAATTGTTTGACAGCGGGTTTTACCCAGGAAATTCCAAAGGTAACGTGGTTCCGTGTTTGCTCGCAGGTTATAAAGACACGTCAGTCAGCACAGGCACGTGTGTGGGAACGCTAGCTCCCTGTCTGAGGTTTGTTACAAGTTTGGTATGTGTCCAAGTGGACATCAGGTGAAAGGTCGGACAGATCTGTGATGGCTTACAAGACACACAAAGGGAGGGATCTTTGAAGCACTTGGGACAAGGTATTGGTAATACGCTCAGGATATGGTGTGATACTTTGATTCGAACAAGCCTGCTGTGGCTGTCTTCTTCGACACACCAGCATTGGGTTTGTCTCGTCAAAGTATCGAAATACGATCATGATAATCAGAGACGAGAGATGATGCATGTGTGGCTTCGTGTTTTCCAAGCCGTGAGACCTTCGCTGTGTACTTGGGATCTTTTTCGTGTGCATGTGTGCACACGGTGGTGTTCGGACACCAAAGAGAGTCTACACAAAGTTGACTCTGAGAAATAAATCTCTCGCTGAACGTGGGTATCGAACCCACGCTGATAGCCACCAACTGGCTACAAAGCCAGCGCGCTACCAACTGAGCTACGTCCCCGCCCCTCACGCACTTTGGACCATAATCCCATTCGTGTAACTCTGAGGTCTCAGGCGTCGTCATCTGAAGACAGCTGAGTGACACTCGACTCCCCTGACATTTCCTTTGTTCGAACAATCATTTGATCTCTTTTCACAAAGGAAAACATACACACTTCCTGCTGTTTAATCTTCCTTTTTTAATTTTTGTTTCTCTGGCAAAAGAACAGATGAAACCGTTTTAAAACGGCGTTGTCTGTTTACGATTTGGAATCGCACACCGGGACGACAGAACGGAATGATGACATCGTTCAAAAAGCTAAATGGTAAAATCAATCAACACTCATGTCCCTAATAAAAACAGTTTCTGTGAGGACGTAAACTCTCCCCTTTGTATTTATAGAAAGCTGTATTTGTAGAAACATATTTAAAGAAAGCTGTATTTATAGAAAGCTGAATGGTAATTGGTTGGTAGGCATCGGAAATCATGAAGAATGAGTTCATGAGACTGTAGTACAGTGGAACCCTCCAGTCAAGACCGCCAAAAATTAAGTCTTAATAGGTGTGTGTGTTGTGTTGGGTGGGTGGGTTGAGGTGGGAGAAAGGTTAACTGTTTCTTGAACGTCTAGTCCGCTGGTACCACGGAGGGAAAAAAACAAGAAGAAACAAGTCGCGTAAGGCGAAAATACAATATTTAGTCAAGTAGCTGTCGAACTCAGTCACAGAATGAAACTGAACGCAACGCAACGCAGCAAGACCGTATACTCGTAGCATCGTCACTCCACCGCCCGTGGCAAAGGCAGTGCCCGTGGAATTGACAAGAAGAGCGGGATATTCGTTGCGCTGAGAAGGATAGCACGCTTTTCTGTACCTCTCTTCGTTTTAACTTTCTGAGCGTGTTTTTAATCCAAACATATCATATCTATATGTTTTTGGAATCAGGAACCGACAAGGAATAAGATGAAAGTGTTTTTAAAACGATTTCGAAAAAAAAAGTTTGATAATAATTTTTATATATTTAATTTTCAGAGCTTGTTTTTAATCCGAATATAACATATTTATATGTTTTTGGAATCAGCAAATGATGGAGAATAAGATAAACGTAAATTTGGATCGTTTTATAAATTTTTAATTTTTTTTACAATTTTCCGATTTTTAATGACCAAAGTCATTAATTAATTTTTAAGCTACCAAGCTGAAATGCAATACCGAACCCCGGGCTTCGTCGAAGATTACTTGACCAAAATTTCAACCAATTTGGTTGAAAAATGAGGGCGTGACAGTGCCGCCTCAACTTTCACGAAAAGCCGGATATGACGTCATCAAAGACATTTATCAAAAAAATGAAAAAAACGTTCGGGGATTTCATACCCAGGAACTCTCATGTCAAATTTCATAAAGATCGGTCCAGTAGTTTGGTCTGAATCGCTCTACACACACACACGCACACACGCACATACACCACGACCCTCGTTTCGATTCCCCCTCGATGTTAAAATATTTAGTCAAAACTTGACTAAATATAAAAACTACAGTATAAACAAATGAAACTCTTCTTGGTGACTCTCCGCCTTAAACCTTCACCTTCACCGTGCTTCGTGGGTCGCGGACGACCCAGGGCCTCACACTATCGTCTTTATCTCTGAAACTAGTTGGAGTTTTTATTTCAGACTTCATGTAATCTCTAATCTCCTCACGACCTTCCCGTTGACCAACTTGTGAAAGATTATCTTGGAAAACAAACAAATAAACGATGACGTAATTTGAACTACACAGTCCGGATGATGTGGGTGGTGGACGACCCATATGGAATGACGTAGGGAATTGTACGTTGTTTATCCTCATTCGGATGGCGTGGGTCGTGTACGACCCATACTCTGCAAAGAGGCGGCAAAACGTGAATCCCTATTCAGATGGCGTGGGTCGTGTGCGACTCATACTTTTTACGTTGATTCCTTCTTTATAAAGTATGGGTCGTAAACGACCCACTTCATGCGGACTGTGTAGTCCAACGCGTGATCCGGTGAAGGTTAATGAAATCTAAAACAATAATCATAATCATCTTTAATTTTTTTCTTTTTTTTTTAAGAAAATGAAGTCCTCCGCCCTTATATCTCTAACACATACACACATTATGCTCTTACTTTTCGATTTTCGATTTTGTAACTGACTTCCCCCTCCCGCCTCCTATTCTCCGCACACACACTGGTCTTGTTAACGTGTGACCAGTCTACAGGATGACAACGTAACTTCCAGTTCTTCTTCCCTTCCAATTTAATTCACTATAACGGGGACAGCTTTCGCCCGCACTGTCATGTCTGTATGTCTTCCACCAAAGACTCTCGCGACACGAACGCCGAGTTATTATCCGAAGCAAAAACGACAGCTTCTTCAAAATCGCGACCACTCCTGCCAGCCCCGCGGCTTCAATCCTCGGAAAGCGAAATCATTCCAAATTGTCTTTCGCAAGAACGTCCATGACAGCGTCTCCACGCCTGACACGGCCGACAAGCGACAGGTTCCCTAAAGAGAGGTAACTGCGTCGTGCAGGCGAGGTACGGTTACCTCCCTTGGCCTTGCCCACCGCCGCAAAACGATCGTCCAAACTCCACGCTGTCGCAATTTAACTGGTAGGCGGACACAACCGGTTGCTATGGAAGCTCAGTGTTTGGAAGAAAGGCAGAAAGGTCTGGCGCAGTTTGATTTCCTTCACCGGATGAAACTGTAAAGAGGAGGTTACACACTGCAACTCAGAGGATCACTTGGACCGGAATCAGCTCAGACTTGCGTATTGATTCCATTTATTCTTTGTTGCTTTTCTTGCAGAAAACGACTTTTGTAAAGTATTGACGAAGATGGCCTTTACACTAAATTAGGTATCAAATACGCTACATTTTGAAAATGTCGAACGTGGAAAGTAAACCAAGTGACATTGTCACGCACACATGCACAAAACACGCACGCAGTCTGTCATCCACGACTCAAAACAATCTTGCTCTTCCGACCACAAAACACAAGTTGACACGAACAGTAGATTAAGGACGTTTCTTACAAACAATCAATTATACATAACATAAATACACGCGCAACACTATCTAACTATACAAATCTTTCTTTCGGCAATATCCACAACAACAACAAAGATCAACCAGCGTTAAAGCCTATAACAACAAAGAATAATTATTTAGAAACTTTCATACCTCTCACTTTCGCTCAGTTCATTATGACGTTATAGCTCCTGCACGTTTAGCTGTTAGGACGGGCTAAGGCTAATGTTACCGTGCTTGCGTATCCGAAATCGTTCATGAACCGGAGTCAACGAGGCCGTGGTGCGAAGCGACAGGAGTCATCGGTGACGTCGAGTCCTTGCCAGGCGAGCAGTGCCGTCGTCGAAAGTGGAGCGGCAGACATCTCCTCAGTAGTAGGCCATTTCAGAGTAGCCTCCGCATGGTGAAATACAACAACCTGGAATGGTGAACGCAAGACTTAGTTCACGGTAACAGTAACATCGCCCACCCGTCCTTATAACTTAACAACCAAGTGCAGGATTAAATGGACATAATTCTCTACTCTCACGCATCTCGAACACACATACCAACGGACTTATACCTTCAATTCTGCTAAGTATGAAGTCCCACGAATAATACCAAATTCATTCTATAAACAAAACTGTCCACCACTCCCCTTTCAACCAAAACATTCATTCAACAACATACCAAACCATTCCCCAAAACGAACTCACAACTTCATACCGTTCAAGTACAAAGTTACAAACACGCACGTGCACACTATACATTCCGCCATCTTGGATTGACCGGTTTTCAGAAGTCAATAAGCAAATCTAAACCTGAGAATAATTTAACTGTAACACACACAACATAATATTTAATGATTACATACCACATCCTGGTTGTATTGAAGTAGCCATACATATCCCCTGCCGTTGATAACAGGTTTCCGGCATCTGCTCTACGCAAACAGACCCTACGTTCAACGAAGAACGGATTCGCTTGGAACGCAAGCTATCTTCCCTCGGCTAAAGGCAAAGAACGAATGAATAAAAAGGAGTATCTACGAGCTCGAATTTAGCTCTGAGTTCACCTTACAAAATACAAGCAAAACACACGTGAAATACCTGAGCACGAGCTCCACGAGACACCTGCAGTTAACCAGCGTCTACCTATGACAGGCGAAATAGAGGAACACAGGCGCTCCAATACAATACATTTAACCCCACAGCATAAAAGTATGCTAATATTAAAGCCGCTTGTGACAAACCCCCCTACTCAAACCGAACTACGGTTCGTCACAAAAATTCTACACAATGCGGCTGTAATAGTCTGCTCCGACGTTGTCGCATCCTCGGATTGCTCTGATGCGGAACGTGAATGTCTGAAGCAACAGGGCCCAGCGCATCAAGCGTCCGTTGGTCGTCTTGGTCTTCTGTAGATGTTGAAGGGACTGGTGATCCGTCTGCAGCTCAAATTCGTGGCCGTACAGGTAGACCTCAAATTTCCTTATGCCCCAGACAATCGCCAAACACTCCTTCTCCACGGTGGCATAGTTTCGTTCAGCTGCGTTCAGCTTGCGACTGGCGAATGATACAGGCTTCAGTTCTCCGTCGCTCTCTTGTAACAGCACGGCGCCAAGTCCTACATCCGAGGCATCCGTCTGAAGAACGAAGGGCTGAGACAAATCAGGAAGGCAAATGACAGGCTGTTGACTCAAGATCTGTCTCAAGGAATTGAAGGACTCCTCACACAGTTCTGTCCATTGAACCTTGTTGGCGCAAGTCTTCCGAGTCAGTTCTGTCAGAGGAAGAGCAATGGCTGCGAAGTTTGGCACATAACGTCGGTAGAAACCAGCCAAACCGAGAAAAGCACGAACTTCTTTCTTTGTTTCAGGCCGCCGTGCTGCTTGGATTTTCTCTACCTTGGCGGCTTCCGGCCACATCAGTCCGTGGCCAATACGATGCCCCAAGTAGTCTAGCTCGTGGAACCCAACAAAACACTTTGTTGGACGGGCAGTGAGGCCAGCTTCTTCCAAACGACGGAAAACAGCCTCCAAAGCTTGTAGGTGGATCTTCCATTCTTCAGTCCCGATTAAGATGTCATCCATAAAGTTGTGAACGTCATTCCTCTTCAAAGGGTTCAGCAACTTCCTCATCATCCGACTAAAGACTGCAACGGCATTCTGTAGCCCAAAAGGCATCATGGTCCACTGAAATTGTCCTTGAGGGACGATGAAGGCCAGCTTGGGTTTATCTTCAGTACGAACAGGAATCTGCCAGTAGCCTTTTGACAAGTCTATTTTGGTGAAGTACTTCGCACGACCAAGCGAACTGAAGAGATGATCTATATCTGGGAGGGGTTCCCCATCGAACTCAGTGACCCTATTCAGTTGTCGATAGTCAATGCAGAATCTGATTTTTCCGTCCTTTTTCTTGACAAGGACGACAGGTGCGTTGTAAGGGGAAGAAGCAGGTTCGATCACACCTATCTTCAGCATAGCTTCCACTTCCTGTTTTACAGCTTCTGTCTGAGAGTACGGCAAAGGTCTGGGACGAACAAAGACAGGCTTAGAGTCAAGCAGATTGGCGGAGAACTCTTCCAACTTTGTTTTTCCAGGCAAATCAGTAAGAGTCTTTCTAAAACGACTGCTGAAACGTTTTACGTCTTCACGTTGACTGTCAGTCAGTTCAGGGTTACACTGAACATCATCTGGACCTTCTTCAGGTTCAAGAGCGGGTAAAGGAATGTCTCTCGGGTACCTCGAATCGTCTTCAGAAGTAGCGCTAGCTTCATCAACCACAACCGCGCACGTAGCCAGAACACCAGCCGCTTTCTGTGGTGGAGTAGTTCTTGAGGGAGGGTCTCTCTCCACGTATTGCTTGAGAAGATTTGCGTGATAGAGTTTCTCTTTTGAACCCACTCGTAGACGGTAGTCTAAATCACCAACCTTCCCGACCACCTCATATGGTCCCTGCCAAGCCATTTCCAGTTTGTTCCTCTTCAGGGGAATGAGCAGCAGAACTCGGCTTCCAATCTGGAACTTCCGTTTCACAGCTCGTCTATCAAAGGCTTGGGCGTAACGACGAGAGGAGACGTCAAGATTCTCCTGGGCAAGTTGCAGGGTCTCTTCGAGTCGTTGACGCAAATCCACGACGTATGCTGCAGTGGTTCTCACTTCCGTTGGCGTTTCTTTTGTCCACAGTTCCTTCAGGAGAGACAGAGGCCCTCTCACGGATCGGCCGTACAGGAGTTCGAAAGGCGAAAAACCAAGGCTTTCTTGAGGTACCTCTCTGTAAGCAAACAGAAGTGCAGGAACAAACCGATCCCAGTCTCGTGGCTTTTCATGGCAGAGTTTCTTGAGCATCGATTTCAATGTTCCATTAAACCTCTCTACTAGTCCATTACACTGGGCATGGTATGGAGTTGTGGTGAGTCCTTTCACAGCGAGGAATTTATTCACTTGCTTCATGAGATCACTGACAAACTGTGACCCCCGGTCAGTGAGGACTTCCTTAGGAACTCCTACCCGTGTATACATCTCCCACAAAGCTTCAGCAACGCGTTCTGCCTCTATGCTGGGTAAAGGAGTAGCTTCTGGGTATCGGGTAGCATAATCCACAGTGACCAAAATGTAGCGATTCTTTCTCTCTGAGACAGTCAAAGGGCCGACAATGTCAACAGCGATTCTCCGGAAGGGTTCATCCATGAGGGGCATCTTTCCAAGGTGGGCTTTGGGTATCCTTCCTTTGGGTAACGCTCGTTGGCAGGCATCACAGGATTGCACATATCGTCTGATGTCGCCCCCCATCCCTGGCCAGTAGAACGAATGCCATAGTCGATCCTGGGTTTTCTTGGTTCCAAGATGACCGGCCATTGGAACATCGTGAGAAAGTCTCAAAATACCCGAACGAAGAGTCTCGGGCACCACCACCTGACTGAAGGTCTTCTCCGTGGTTATGAAAAGGCGATGTAGGACGCCCTGCTTCCATAAGAATTTCACCTTCCCTTTCTTTCCAGAGGGTGCAGGGTCACTTCCTTTGGCCAACTCCCGCATCCGCGACAAAGTTGGGTCCAGTGACTGTAGCTGGATCAATTCCTCTCTGGTAACACCTCCCAGACCAGAGTCCTTCATCCGTAGGTTTTTGGGAGGTTCTTTTTCTCTCGCATGTTGGGCTCGGGTAATGGCAGTTATCTTGACAGGTCGAGCTTCCGCCCGATACACAGGAACTTCAAGGGTTTCTCCTCCAGGCTGAACGATCCGGTTTCCGATGAGTACGGGGTATGTTAGCTGGTCAGCCACAATAGCGACAACGTTCCCTGAGAAGAATGGGGACTCCAAATGTACGATCGTAGTGGGACATGTCTTCTGAACGTTCCCTGCTGCGAGACGAATAGTTTGACTCCCTTGCTTGAGGTTACAGTCTTTTACCAAAGAGGAGTCAATGACCAGTCCGTCGGCGCCTGTGTCACGAAGAGCAGATACTTGCGATCCATTGATACTGACCGTGCATAAAGGAGTATACGACAGTTGGCTACATGGGTCACAAAGGGCAGGTAACTCGGACGTGTCAGAAGAGGTTTCTGACGTTACAACCGTCCTCAGATTGGTAGTGTTGGAAGGACGTAGGCAGTTCCTCCTATGGTGGCCCTCTTTTCCACAATTGAAACATTTCCCTTTGGTAAACTGAGGGTTGTTATGGGAAGGCTTTGGCGGAGCATTCTTCTTCGGGCTAGAAGGGTCTTTGGAACTACCTCCCACACGGGTACCCACCATAACAGGGTTTTTCCTAGCTCTTTTTGATGCAGCAAACCTCTCAGCTAGTTCGGCGGCCTCAGTGACGTTCGCCGGTTCACGCTGCCGGATGAAATCCGCGAGGTCCCCAGACACATGGTCCATCAGGTGTTCCATCAGTAGGAGGTCTCGGATTCCAGCATAGGTCTCCTCTTTCTTCGCGGCTTTCCTCCACCGTTCAAACCAGATTCGAAGACGGGTAGCAAACTGTATAAACGTCTCCTCTCCCCTTTTGGCCGCGAGTCGAAACTTAGAACGATACGAGTCAGCCGTCCAGCGAAAAGATCCTCTAAGGGCGTCCACAATGACATCAAAGTTTCCCGCATCCTCAGCTGGCAGTTCCAAGTAAACATCGGCAGCAAAACCTTTCAGGAGGGCTCCCAGCCGAGCTCCCCAGTCACTCTCCCTGTCCCAGCCACTGAGAGTTGCTGCTCTCTCGAATCGTCCTAGGAAGGTGTCGAGATCCTCTTTGGCTTCATCAAATGGATCTATTTTCAGACGAACTGGTTCAATAGCCCTACTACGAGAACTTGAAGTAGTCTCTTCTCTCCTAGTCTTTTCTATCTCTGCACGAACTCTTTCTTCTTCCAGTTCAGCTAGACGTCGGCGGCGGTCGTTTTCTTCCTCTTCTCGAAGTACTTTTCTTCTGATTTCTTCTTCCTCCCTCTGAAGTCTTCGTTGAGCATCCTGTTCCTCCCTCTGAAGTCTTCGTTGAGCTTCTTCTTTTCTCAGTTGAGCTTCTTCTTTTCTCAGTTGAGCTTCCTCTTCTTCTTGAAGTAGTCTTCGTTGAGCTGCTTCCTCTTCTTGAAGTAGTCTCCGTTGAGCTGCTTCCTCTTCTTGAACGTATTTTGCTAAAGCAGCCCCTGATCGAACGCCCAAAGCACGTCCCCTAGCGGCTATAATTTCTTGAGCTGACGTGAGGGAACTAGATTTTTCAATAGGGTCAACAGCAGCTCCATCCATATGCTTTGGCGTGGTAAGTGTCATACGGGGTGGAGAATTACCATGATCAGGGGTAGAAAAACTTGCCAGAGCGGCATTGCGAGATTTAGATCCCGACATGATTTCTCACCAAATGGAAAAGGGTTAAGTCGCCAACTATGGAAAAGCAACCTAACTACTTCACAACAAAATTCTGAAGCAAAACATCTCAATCTACAACATTTCCAGACAAATTACAACAGGGAAAAATGCTATAAACAACGTCGAGACATGTACCCAGCACCGGCTAGTATTCACAGGTGGCCGCTGTGAAAATCAGGTTAAGCCTTAGCACGTACAAGCATGTTATTCAATCATCACTATTCAAAAATCAAACCTGACAAGACGGTACAAACAAACAGACGAACAGAGCAAAATCATAGGTGACGATGTAATAATAAAGATCCCGGACGAGCCCCCATTTGTCACGCACACATGCACAAAACACGCACGCAGTCTGTCATCCACGACTCAAAACAATCTTGCTCTTCCGACCACAAAACACAAGTTGACACGAACAGTAGATTAAGGACGTTTCTTACAAACAATCAATTATACATAACATAAATACACGCGCAACACTATCTAACTATACAAATCTTTCTTTCGGCAATATCCACAACAACAACAAAGATCAACCAGCGTTAAAGCCTATAACAACAAAGAATAATTATTTAGAAACTTTCATACCTCTCACTTTCGCTCAGTTCATTATGACGTTATAGCTCCTGCACGTTTAGCTGTTAGGACGGGCTAAGGCTAATGTTACCGTGCTTGCGTATCCGAAATCGTTCATGAACCGGAGTCAACGAGGCCGTGGTGCGAAGCGACAGGAGTCATCGGTGACGTCGAGTCCTTGCCAGGCGAGCAGTGCCGTCGTCGAAAGTGGAGCGGCAGACATCTCCTCAGTAGTAGGCCATTTCAGAGTAGCCTCCGCATGGTGAAATACAACAACCTGGAATGGTGAACGCAAGACTTAGTTCACGGTAACAGTAACATCGCCCACCCGTCCTTATAACTTAACAACCAAGTGCAGGATTAAATGGACATAATTCTCTACTCTCACTCTCAGGCATCTCGAACACACATACCAACGGACTTATACATTTAATTCTGCTAAGTATGAAGTCCAACGAATAATACCAAATTCATTCTATAAACAAAACTGTCCACCACTCCCCTTTCAACCAAAACATTCATTCAACAACATACCAAACCATTCCCCAAAACGAACTCACAACTTCATACCGTTCAAGTACAAAGTTACAAACACGCACGTGCACACTATACATTCCGCCATCTTGGATTGACCGGTTTTCAGAAGTCAATAAGCAAATCTAAACCTGAGAATAATTTAACTGTAACACACACAACATAATATTTAATGATTACATACCACATCCTGGTTGTATTGAAGTAGCCATACATATCCCCTGCCGTTGATAACAGGTTTCCGGCATCTGCTCTACGCAAACAGACCCTACGTTCAACGAAGAACGGATTCGCTTGGAACGCAAGCTATCTTCCCTCGGCTAAAGGCAAAGAACGAATGAATAAAAAGGAGTATCTACGAGCTCGAATTTAGCTCTGAGTTCACCTTACAAAATACAAGCAAAACACACGTGAAATACCTGAGCACGAGCTCCACGAGACACCTGCAGTTAACCAGCGTCTACCTATGACAGGCGAAATAGAGGAACACAGGCGCTCCAATACAATACATTTAACCCCACAGCATAAAAGTATGCTAATATTAAAGCCGCTTGTGACAGACATGGTTTGGGTTTTTTGATAATTGTGTGTGTGTGTGTGTGTGTGTGTGTGTGTGTGTGTGTGCGTGTGTGTGTGTTTGTTTGTTTGTGTGTGTGTGTGTTTGTGTGTGTGTGTGTCTTTGTGTGTGTGTGTGTGTGTGCGAAGTACGTGAAAGGAACACAAAACCATCCCGAGAGAGAGAGAGAGAGAGAGAGAGAGAGAGAGAGAGAGAGAGAGAGAGAGAGAGAGAGAGAGAGAGAGAGAGAGAGAGTGTGGGGGCGGGAGGGGGGAAGGAGTAGCCGTTGGCACAAAATAACGTTCTACTCATACGCTTTACCTTGTTACAAACAAGGGCAGCAACACTAATACTGACAAACGGCAGCAGTTATCCCCCTGTTGACAGGCGCACACATTAAGTAGAATATCAAACCCGCACCAAAATAATTATGAACGGAGAAAATATGGGAATGTATGCCCAACCCATCTCTCTCTCTCTCTCTCTCTCTCTCTCTCTCTCTCTCTCTCTCTCTCTCTCTCTCTCTCTCTCTCTCTCTCTCTCTCTCTCTCTCTCTTTCTCTCTCTCTCTCTACGTACGTATTTCCTCCCTACCAATTTGGTAACTAACTTACTTTTGTTAATGAATATGAACACCCCCCCTCCCCCACCCCCGTCTACTTGCCCTCCAGGTGTGGGTCTGACCTTCACTTTGCCTACGACGAACAAATATAAAATAAGATTTTGTGAAATATGATTCTAGACGAAGAAAAAACACAACTGCAGAATGGAGACGTTGTTTTGAATCAGTTTATTTTTCTTTAAACGGAAGTAATCAAAGGGTGAGTAGCCTAACATTTCATTTGAGCACGCGCGAGAAACCGAAACTCCGGGCCATTGGAGATGCCGCAAAACTTGCATTGTTTGAAAGTATGATGTTCAAGTGAAAGATGTAAGATTAAAAAAATAACAACAGGATAAATAGAAAAACAGATAGAGGACAAACAGATTGAAAAAAGGAAGTTAGC
>NC_090256.1:6839678-6887178 GCF_037325665.1 Littorina saxatilis | reverse complement strand
CATTGAGCGTAACCTCGCTGGTTCAGGTCACGTTCGCGTCACATTAGTGGTCGCTTTTTGAATCCGTCTAAGAAGCGGAGATTGGGGTTGGAGATTCGATGTCTCCCGGGAATTAAAATCCAGTCCGTGAATATATGCAAGAGTCGGCGGACGGTGACTTGGCGGCCACAGAGACTGGGGGAAAGTCACATTACTAGCTGCACGTGCTCCTTTCGCTTGACTGAACACAGTACATGCCACTGTCCTTTGGGAATAGGGCACGAAGAATTAGACTAGAGCACCGCTGGAGAAAATCTGAACATCTATCTATATATATATACGACTAGTGTCTGTGTGTCTGTCTGTGTGTCTGTCTGTGTATCTGTCTGTGTGTCTGTGCGCGATGCACGGCCAAAGTTCTCGATGGATCTGCTTCAAATTTGGTGGGCATATTCAAGTAGACCCGGGACACGACACAACCTGGTCGATATTTCAACACGTGCTCTCAGCGCGCAGCGCGGAACCGATTTTGGTTCCACCTCAGCTATTTTGGTTCCACCTCAGCTTACCCGGGCCCCCATACCGACACACCATAGCCGCTACACCACATCACAACGCCAAAGTTCTCGGTGGATCTTTTTCAAATTTGGACACCGTATTCAGCTACACCCCGGACACAATATCATCGATGAGATATTTCAACACGTGCTCTCAGCGCGCAGCGCTGAACTCATTTCCGTTTTTGTGTTCATTTCACCATTATAAGTAACTCTTCCTTATCTTCTCCAGTGTTTGGCGTTTATCTCCCTTCCTTCGTGTGGCTTTCCCGTTCAGTTGTAAATTACTACACTGCGCTGTCCACTGCGCTGAGCGTCTTCGGATATTCCCGGCGTTCTGTTACTGTTACCTATTTTTAGAAGGTCAACGCAGTGTACAGAACGTAAATTGGACCCGTAAATTATCCTCACTGTAAAAGTGCAAAGGTCGAATCAATTTATAGCCACGCGAAAAATACACTGTCATCTATCTCTCTATAGATACGGCTTCTCTGTGTGTGTGTGTGTGTGTGTGTAAGTGTGTGTGTCTCTATGTAAGCAACACCTGTGCATTGTTCAGTTCTGTTTGTGATGTGGTCTGGCGGCTTTTGTGTAATTTTATGTACTGGCCTTCCTTTGAGAAGCCATAACTTGCTCAGTCCTGTTTGAGTGGAGTTCGCCTCCAAAGGTGATTAACACGGTTACATTCGTCGACAAGGATGGGACTCGATATGGTCAGGAATGGCATTATGGCCACTGAATCATTTTCGTGCTGTTCCCATTCCACGAATCTGGGAGGGACCAAAGCTTGGCGGGTCCATAGTTCGGACCCGGCGTACGGCTCTAAGTACTTCTTCCCGGCGAAGCCGGCTACCCGGCGAAGCGGGTATTCATTCTAGTCATACATAATTATGAAGTCTTAACAGACACACACACACACACACATTCTCACTCTGACCTATCCCAGGGCCGGATCTGGGGGGGGGGGGGGGGGGTCCTGGGTTCCGGAACCCCCCCCCTCCCCCCGGCCATCCAATGTACCTCTCAGAGATAAAAAAAAAAAAAGCGGACTTTTTAAGCTCTTCCCCCAACCCCCTCAGTTTATTTGGTCTTCTCAAACTATTTCAAATTATGAACAACATCAAGTCGACAACGGCCTGCCCTCCCCGTTATAAGTCCATCATCATAGTAATAGTCAAAGTAAAAAGTCCTGTCAGACTTATTTACTAGGCATATATGACTTTGGGATTATTCCACTGAACCACTATGGAAAATGAATATCTGAAATATTTTGTTACTGTTGAAAATGTGTAATTTTGATTCCCAGTTGCAAGGAAAGACCAAACAAGTCGCGTAAGGCGAAAATACAACATTTAGTCAAGTAGCTGTCGAACTCACAGAATGAAACTGAACGCAATGCAACGCAGCAAGACCGCATACTCGTAGCATCGTCAGTCACCCGCTCACGGCAAAGACAGTGAAATTGACAAGAAGAGCGGGGTAGCAGTTGCGCTCAGAAGGATAGCACGCTTTTCTGTACCTCTCTTTGTTTTAACTTTCTGAGCGTGTTTTTAATCCAAACATATCATATCTATATGTTTTTGGAATCAGGAACCGACAAGGAATAAGATGAAAGTGTTTTTAATTGATTTCGAAAATTTAATTTTCATATTAATTTTTATATATTTAATTTTCAGAGCGTGTTTTTAATCCAAATATAACATATTTATATGTTTTTGGAATCAGCAAATGATGGAGCATAAGATGAATGTAAATTTGGATCGTTTTTAAAAAAAAATTGTTTGTACAATTTTCAGATTTTTAATGACCAAAGTCATTAATTAACTTTTAAGCCACCAAGCTGAAATGCAATACCGAAGTCCGGGCTTCGTCGAACATTACTTGACCAAAATATCAACCAATTTGGTTGAATAATGAGGGCGTGACAGTGCCGCCTCAACTTTCACGAAAAGCCGGATATGACGTCATCAAAGACATTTATCAAAAAAATGAAAAAAACATATGGGGATATCATACCCAGAAACTCTCATGTCAAATTTCATAAAGATCGGTCCAGTAGTTTGGTCTGAATCGCTCTACACACACACATAGACAGACACACAGACACACAGACACACACACACACACACACACACACACACACACACACGCACATACACCACGACCCTCGTCTCGATTCCCCCCTCTACGTTAAAACATTTAGTCAAAACTTGACTAAATGTAAAAATGACCTGACAAATGCAAAATGTTCTCGGCTTCTGGGAGGATTTGCCCCCCAAAACCCCCAGCGGGGCGTTGCCTCTGCACCCCACCGAGGCCTGGATGGCCCCTGGACCCCTGCCTTCAGTTGGAACCCCCCCCCCCCCCCCCTCAAACGAACTTGGTCCGGCCCTGTATCCCTTTTTTTAACCACAGAATAAATGTAGACATTCAGATTTGCCACGTCTGTCACAGAAACAATATATCTGGATTTGTCTGGTAGGAGTGTAAGCTTCTATACACACATATATTTCTCCAGCACACTTTGCTTGCAAAAGGGGCGGAGGGAGGGTGAAGGGGGTGGGTAATAGGGAGTTATAAGGAAAAACACAAACGTTCTCAGCAGAGCTTCTAGAGATTTACCGTCTCAGCTTATGATCCTGATGATGCGGGAGACGTAGAGAATCGGTTTTAACGTAGAGGGGGGAATCGAGACGAGGGTGTGGTGTATGTGTTTGTGTGTGTGAGTGTGTGTGTAGAGCAATTTAGAGAAAACTATTAGACCGATCTTCATGAAATTGTACATGGGAGTTTCTGGGTATGATATCCCCAGTTTTTTTTTTCTTTTTTTTGATAAATGTCTTTGATGACGTCATATCCGGATTTTCGTGAAAGTTGAGGCAGCACTGCCACGCTCTCATTTTTAAACCAAATTGGTTGAAATTTTGTTCAAGTAATCTTCGACGACGCCCGGACTTTGGTATTGCATTTCAGCTTGGAGGCTTACACATTAATTAATGAGTTTGCTCATTAAAGTTGTCATTAAAATCGATTTTTCGCAAACAGATTTAGAATTAATTGCATCGTATTCTTTATGACATTCTAAATCTAAAAATATATACATTCATGTTTACTCTTAAAATGTGATCACAATTAACGAAAATAGATTAATTAGTCTTACGATTACAATTTAAGAAATCGATCCAAAAATGATTTCATCTTATTCTTTATCGTTTCCTGATTCCAAAAACATATAGATATGATAGGTTGTATTCAAAACAAGCTCAGAAAGTTAACACGAATACAGAAAAGCGCGCTTTCCTGCTTAGCACAATACGCTACCGCGCTATTCTGGCGTGTGCATATCACTGCGTTTTGCACGTGGGAGGTGAGCGATTTCCTTCACGCGGGGATTGACGAAGATGTACTGTCTTGGTGAAAAAAACTACAGTGCGTTCAGTTTCATTCCGTGAGTTCGACAGCTCAACTAAATGTAGTAATTTCGCCTTACGCGACTTGTTTTCTCTCCTGCAGTCAATGACTGGTTTATGTTCTGGGAAGTCGTCTCTTTGGGGATATATAATCTCTTTAATAATTTCCTATCTTATCTTATCTTATCTAATTTTACCCTCAGCTTCATTATTTTCATCTGAAAACTACGGGTGTTCGTTCGCGATAATCACTCAGAAACTGAATGGTATTTACCCAGCAACCAGCCTGAATCCTCCATAGCTCACGAGGGAGCAGTCTTGTGAAAGAAGCTCAAGTTCGCTCAAGCTAGCATTTTTCATGATACGCCAACTTCGACCAATATTGTTAATATCCATGAGTCTCTTGCGTGTAACCTGTACTCACCGCACCCTCTTTGCTTTTGTTTTTTCCGTTAAAGTCAGGTATTGTATAAACAAACACACACAAACAAAGACAAAAACACTTGCTGTATTCGGTCTGGGGAAGTAGTGCGTCACAATTATGGTAGAGAGAGTGTTCCCGGGACTTCTTGAGGTCAAAGTCTCAAACATGGGGTCGTAGACAGTCAGTCGTTACATTGCCATACCCACCCTTCGTGGCCGCCTGAGTACAAATCATTCCTCGCGATACCTTCCATCCCGTAAAGACTATCTTGCAAATCACAAGAGTCGTCCAGGCACTGTGCAAGAGATGAGAGCACCCTTCCAAGTATCACATATACTTGGACACATACCGACATTCTATTGCCGCGCTGCTTTCTATTCGGAGTTGGACGTCACAAGTTTTTGTTAAATTCAACTTTGCAGTTTTTGTTAAATTTAACTTTGCAGTTTTTGTTGAATTTAACTTTGCAGTTTTTGTTAAATTTAACTTTGCAGTTTTTGTTGAATTCAACTTTGCAGTTTTTGTTGAATTTAACTTTGCAGTTTTTGTTGAATTTAACTTTGCAGTTTTTGTTGAATTTAACTTTGCAGTTTTTGTTGAATTTAACTTTGCAGTTTTTGTTGAATTTAACTTTGCAGTTTTTGTTAAATTTAACTTTGCAGTTTTTGTTGAATTTAACTTTGCAGTTTTTGTTAAATTTAACTTTGCAGTTTTTGTTGAATTTAACTTTGCAGTTTTTGTTAAATTTAACTTTGCAGTTTTTGTTGAATTCAACTTTGCAGTTTTTGTTAAATTTAACTTTGCAGTTTTTGTTGAATTTAACTTTGCAGTTTTTGTTAAATTTAACTTTGCAGTTTTTGTTGAATTCAACTTTGCAGTTTTTGTTGAATTTAACTTTGCAGTTTTTGTTAAATTTAACTTTGCAGTTTTTGTTGAATTTAACTTTGCAGTTTTTGTTGAATTTAACTTTGCAGTTTTTGTTGAATTTAACTTTGCAGTTTTTGTTGAATTCAACTTTGCAGTTTTTGTTGAATTTAACTTTGCAGTTTTTGTTGAATTTAACTTTGCAGTTTTTGTTGAATTTAACTTTGCAGTTTTTGTTGAATTTAACTTTGCAGTTTTTGTTGAATTTAACTTTGCAGTTTTTGTTGAATTTAACTTTGCAGTTTTTGTTGAATTTAACTTTGCAGTTTTTGTTGAATTCAACTTTGCAGTTTTTGTTGAATTTAACTTTGCAGTTTTTGTTGAATTCAACTTTGCAGTTTTTGTTGAATTTAACTTTGCAGTTTTTGTTGAATTTAACTTTGCAGTTTTTGTTGAATTTAACTTTGCAGTTTTTGTTGAATTTAACTTTGCAGTTTTTGTTGAATTTAACTTTGCAGTTTTTGTTGAATTTAACTTTGCAGTTTTTGTTAAATTTAACTTTGCAGTTTTTGTTGAATTTAACTTTGCAGTTTTTGTTGAATTTAACTTTGCAGTTTTTGTTGAATTTAACTTTGCAGTTTTTGTTGAATTTAACTTTGCAGTTTTTGTTGAATTTAACTTTGCAGTTTTTGTTGAATTCAACTTTGCAGTTTTTGTTGAATTTAACTTTGCAGTTTTTGTTGAATTTAACTTTGCAGTTTTTGTTAAATTTAACTTTGCAGTTTTTGTTAAATTTAACTTTGCAGTTTTTGTTGAATTTAACTTTGCAGTTTTTGTTAAATTTAACTTTGCAGTTTTTGTTGAATTCAACTTTGCAGTTTTTGTTGAATTTAACTTTGCAGTTTTTGTTAAATTTAACTTTGCAGTTTTTGTTGAATTTAACTTTGCAGTTTTTGTTAAATTTAACTTTGCAGTTTTTGTTAAATTTAACTTTGCAGTTTTTGTTGAATTTAACTTTGCAGTTTTTGTTAAATTTAACTTTGCAGTTTTTGTTGAATTCAACTTTGCAGTTTTTGTTGAATTTAACTTTGCAGTTTTTGTTGAATTCAACTTTGCAGTTTTTGTTGAATTTAACTTTGCAGTTTTTGTTGAATTTAACTTTGCAGTTTTTGTTGAATTTAACTTGGCAGTTTTTGTTATATTTAACTTTGCAGTTTTTGTTGAATTTAACTTTGCAGTTTTTGTTGAATTTAACTTGGCAGTTTTTGTTATATTTAACTTTGCAGTTTTTGTTGAATTTAACTTTGCAGTTTTTGTTGAATTTAACTTTGCAGTTTTTGTTGAATTTAACTTTGCAGTTTTTGTTGAATTTAACTTTGCAGTTTTTGTTGAATTTAACTTTGCAGTTTTTGTTGAATTTAACTTTGCAGTTTTTGTTGAATTTAACTTTGCAGTTTTTGTTGAATTTAACTTTGCAGTTTTTGTTGAATTTAACTTTGCAGTTTTTGTTGAATTTAACTTTGCAGTTTTTGTTGAATTTAACTTTGCAGTTTTTGTTGAATTCAACTTTGCAGTTTTTGTTGAATTTAACTTTGCAGTTTTTGTTGAATTCAACTTTGCAGTTTTTGTTGAATTTAACTTTGCAGTTTTTGTTGAATTTAACTTTGCAGTTTTTGTTGAATTTAACTTTGCAGTTTTTGTTGAATTTAACTTTGCAGTTTTTGTTGAATTTAACTTTGCAGTTTTTGTTGAATTTAACTTTGCAGTTTTTGTTAAATTTAACTTTGCAGTTTTTGTTGAATTTAACTTTGCAGTTTTTGTTGAATTTAACTTTGCAGTTTTTGTTGAATTTAACTTTGCAGTTTTTGTTGAATTTAACTTTGCAGTTTTTGTTAAATTTAACTTTGCAGTTTTTGTTGAATTCAACTTTGCAGTTTTTGTTGAATTTAACTTTGCAGTTTTTGTTGAATTTAACTTTGCAGTTTTTGTTAAATTTAACTTTGCAGTTTTTGTTGAATTTAACTTTGCAGTTTTTGTTAAATTTAACTTTGCAGTTTTTGTTGAATTCAACTTTGCAGTTTTTGTTGAATTTAACTTTGCAGTTTTTGTTGAATTTAACTTTGCAGTTTTTGTTGAATTTAACTTTGCAGTTTTTGTTGAATTTAACTTTGCAGTTTTTGTTGAATTTAACTTTGCAGTTTTTGTTGAATTTAACTTTGCAGTTTTTGTTGAATTTAACTTTGCAGTTTTTGTTGAATTTAACTTTGCAGTTTTTGTTAAATTTAACTTTGCAGTTTTGCGTATGTGTAAATTACAAAATTAATTCGGCACAACGCGCGCAATCTTCACTCCAACCCGCCCCTCCGCCTTCACCTCTGTTATTCTTCCTAACCCGCTTCCAAGGAGAAGAAGAAGAAGAAGAGGAGGAGGAGGAGGAGGAGGAGGAGGAGGAAGAAGAAGATAAGGAAGGAGGAGTTATAGTAGGATCAGGAGGGGGAGCAGAGGGAGGCAGAGGAAGACGAGAAGAAACTGCACTGGTTTCCAGGGGGAAATACCACCCCCAAAAAAGAAAGAACAGCAAGAACAAAACAGAAAAGAGCACGAAAACGGTAAAAGGGATGTCGAAGAAAACGAAGCCGGGTTTCCGGAAAAAAACACTCGACCTTAAAAAGAAATTGCAAAACATAAAAAATAAAAAAAATAAACAAATGTAGACAGCTCTCGATGACAAAGTACGATTATAGAATAACCTGGTGCAGAAGATAATTCAGCAGTAATTTAACAAAAGACTCCGAGTTTCCAGGGGAAAATACCACTAAAACAAAGAAAGAACAAACATGAAAACTGAAAAGCACATCGCCTCTTCATGTCACCATGCCATAATTTTGCAAACGGGTGCAGAAGTATAAAACATCAGTGGTTTGACAAAAGAGGCTGGTTTTCCAAGTGGGCTGCGCTTCCGATAACGAGCGCTAGCAACAAAATAACATCCTCCTGTTTTAGAAAACGCCTTAGTGTCTATATTAGTGACATTTTCGGGCCACTTATATCACTATTCCCTCAGTGTTCGTGTCGTCCAATAAGGTCACAACAAAACAAGCACTGAGTGCGTAGGCTTAGCTGACAACATCTTCAATAGTCCTCAGCGATTTTTAGAGCAAATTCTCTTAACGAGATGTTGATTCTCTGTTTCCGAACAATACAAGCGCAATGAAGTTTGTCTCCTTTTGTCATTTTTGTTCAAATGCCAAGCAAAGGTCTGGCTCCATGTTTCGAGTTCTTGTGTATTGATGTTACAAATGCGTGCGTGTGTATATCTTGGGAGAGAACAACAAGTCGCGTAAGGCGAAATTACTACATTTAGTCAAGCTGTGGAACTCACAGAATGAAACTGAACGTAGTCCGCCGCTAGTGCAAAAGGCAGTGAAAGTGACGAGCCTGTTTGGCGCGGTAGCGGTTGCGCTGTGCTTCATAGCACGCTTTACTGTACCTCTCTTCGTTTTAACTTTCTGAGCGTGTTTTTAATCCAAACATATCAGATCTATATGTTTTTGGAATCAGGAACCGACAAGGAATAAGATGAAAGTGTTTTTAAATTGATTTCGAAAATTTATTTTTGATCATAATTTTTATATCTTTAATTTTCAGAGCTTGTTTTTAATCCAAATATAACATATTTATATGTTTTTTGAATCAGGAAATGATGAACAATAAGATGAACGTACATTTGGATCGTTTTATAAAAAAAAATATTTTTTTTACAATTTTCAGATTTGTAATGACTAAAGTCATTAATTATTTTTTAAGCCACCAAGCTGAAATGCAATACCGAAGTCCGGCCTTTGTCGAAGATTGCTTGGCCAAAATTTCAATCAATTTTATTGAAAAATGAGGGTGTGACAGTGCCGCCTCAACTTTTACAAAAAGCCGGATATGACGTCATCAAAGAAATGTATCGAAAAAATTGTCCGGAGATATCATTCCCAGGAACTCTCATGTACAATTTCATAAAGATCGGTCCAGTAGTTTAGTCTGAATCGCTCTACACACACACACGCACAGACAGACAGACAGACAGACACACACACACACATACACCACGACCCTCGTCTCGATTCCTCCTCTACGTTAAAACATTTAGTCAAGTTTTGACTAAATGTAAAAAGGCTTCACGGCATTCGACCTACATAAAACAGAGAGAAACATATATTTACCGAATATTCGACCTACATAAAACAGTGAGACAAATGCGACCCAAACATTCGACAGATATTTAAAGAACGTGTGAGCGAGTTGGTGAACGACATTCATGTAACTTTTGACGCAGCAATGGATCCTTCGCGTTCAGTATTAACTGGGCCGCAGGTTACGAAACGACTCTGATTTCTCAAAATGACATTGCAGGGGTAGGTAGAAGTTACACGTCGAGTCTTATTGGATTTAAACATATTCATTCATGGTTCGTGGATCATGACAAATGCAAGCTTAACTGAGCTTTTTCATGACCGCGAACTGAGGTACATATTTTTAAATCAAACGAGACGAGGTGTGAAAACTGGTCATTCCATATTTGTTGAATCTTCCGTCTAAAAATCAGTTTTTAGTACACGTCTGAGTCTAAATCCTAAAGATCTTATGATCGACTGTGCAATTATAGAGGCGTGCGCGAGATATGTCCTTTTGCCTGTTACACGATCTTGGTTATAATTTGAATTGGAGTTGGGCGAAACACCGACTTCACGTGGAGCGTATTTCTTTTGAACGAAATAAAACTATAATACTGTGACTCTGCTTACGGGTACAAGATTGATGAAGAAGCCTACATTTCCGATTTGATATTCTCTGCCATACGTGATACGTAATAGTAGCTTACTTTAATTATCATACAAACAAGGAGTACGCATGTGTAGATTTCGTTTGTTTTCTTGTAAAATTGTTTTTTAAAGGTCGATTTCGATCCAGAAAACGACCGAACTTATGAACTGTGTGTCCGATTCGCATATGGATTTTGTGTCCGATTTTCATGTGTTCGAGCGTGTATGAGTAATTAATTCTTAAGTGAGTGTGCATAATTATATGAGTTGTTCGCACCAAAATGTGTGTTTTCTACAGCTGAATGCGTTAGACCTTTAATTACCGACAAAGTATTTAACATAAACCATGACAATGAACTCACGCCATTGAGGATTATATCTGGTAGCTAGGTGTGCAGTTTTCTTTTTGCTATACGGATATATACAATAAATACACAACCTCCTAGTTTGCAGATCGATGGAAAGAGACCGAGCAGTTGATTGCTGGGTTGCTGTCTTTTCCTTTAATTTCTCAACATGCATATATGTAAGCACGTGCAGTAAACACTCGAATTACGTTCGGAGGCAAAGCCAGTCAAACATAAGTGGCTTCAGGCAAATTAAATAGCCCAATAAGAAAGCTGCCATGTTCACACGAGTGACTTCAGGCAAATTAAATAGCCCAATAAGAAAGCTGCCATGTTCACACGAGTGACTTCAGGCAAATTAAATAGCCCAATAAGAAAGCTGCCATGTTCACATGAGCATTCATGTAAAAGGAACCAACAAGAGTCGGACCTCATCACAACCAGCTCTCAATAATCCTACGGTGTCTCACCAGCAGCCGCTGAACGTTTGGGCTATACATAGCTCAATGCTCAAGGCCGGCAGACAACTCTACAGAACAGCCGCTGTGAAAGGGGCACCACTGCGTCATCCTGGCACACATCTTGGCCTTTTGCTTTATCTTCCCCTTGCATCTGCTTTTGCCCTTTCATCTCGTGTCTCTGCTGCGGGTTTTGGAGTTGTAATCATTGTGATTAACGAATACTTGTCCCAAAACACCAGATCATCTTTATGTTCTACTCCTGTTTCCTATTTTTATTTGTTTTTTTCATGTTCATTTTTTGGGGTTTAAACAGTGTTTTATTTTCAAATGCACATTTACAAAGCCATGAGAAAAAAAAATATTTCCACAAAGGAGCACAACAAGATAAACTTATACATGGATCGCGTTTACGCACGATTTTTGCGTATTTGACGCATTTTAAAAGTCGCTGACGCGTTTTTTTCATCGCGCCGCGTAAGCCATACGCAAAAATATTGTAACTTTTTCTTGTCTTCACGCAGCGCTTTTGCTCTGACTTAATAATCACCCGATCCTGAAACTGACTATAGGGCTCGAGAAGTGACGACACACATGAAATCTGCGCGTCAAAACTATGTTTCGCAAACGAACGTAACGAGGGTATTACCAGATAATGTCTTGTCGGATAATGAAACAGACATTAGCTGCTCTCCCATCTCGCGCTTCCAAAAGGCGGAAAGTGTGTCTAGTCGTATTAGAGCGGGAAACAAACTCGCAAGGCCCGAAGGTTGGAGACAGCAGGGGTGTTATTCGACAGGCGTGCGCGGAGTTCGACAGGAAAACTCGCCGTATTTAGGTAAGGAGTTTCTTTAAGTCTTTCGTGCGTTTTGTTTGTGTCTGTACGTGTTTTCGTAGTACGCAAAAATATTGGTCCGTGACGCGTTTTTTTCGTTTCGTTGCGTATGACTTACGCGTTTTTTAAAAAGCTAGCGCGATCCCTGCTTATACATGTTCATTTTGCTCCGCTAACGAGGCCCACTTTACGCCAGTAGAAAGGAACCTTGCGCCTAAACAATATTTTGCTAACTCTGTGTCCAGTTTATTTTGTTCTTGAAGCAGTCAGTCAGTGACCGATCTATTAAATCAACGGCACGCAATTTATCTAACTGAAGTTGACAAAACCTCACAGGAAGAACACCAGAGTTTCTCTTAAAGGTACCTTCCTTGTCGTATAAACATTCATGTTAGCCTCCACAGGACTCCCAAGGATTATACCGGCCGGGGCAAGAGTATATCCTTCCACTCGGAAATAGACAAACAAGTAGACTGATAACGATGTTACTTACTAACCTCATTCACACAAAATCTCCACTTTGAACAGACAGCAGCCAGGCGGTTGTTTGTCGGTATGTTTCGAAGTGGACGATGTTCATATTCCAGGTAAAATCCGTGACGAATCTATGGTGATCCACAAGATAAACACGAGAAGGTCACCCACTTCCAAAACTTCCGCAAGAACTGATCAAACTGGGGTGCAAAAAAAAATCTCAAATCTCAAAGCAAAATCAGCGGAGAGGTCACTTTTCATCTGGTTCAAAACATCCAAAAACTCGTAAGCGGCTCAACGTCCTGTACAAGCAAGACAGGAACCGACTGAGGACATTGTCATCATTTTTACGAGTTTTCATTCACAAACACCTGGGAAATAAATCTCATGTTCCCCATGCAATAAATCGAGGTGGTGAATGGGTTTGAGCTTTCAGGTGAAACGTGGATTGTCAAAGTAAAAGCCAATCAGGCTGATTGTTTGATGTGTGGAACCATCGCGGCTTTGGATTTGTGTTTCCGAGGACAACGATTGTAAGCATTCACTCTCAAAGACCCAATCAATGTTGATAATTACCGCGGCGACTCATGGTCAATTTGCAACTTATCTCTGTAATCGCAAAATCCACAACGAAAAGTCATAAACACTTAAAAAGAAAAGAAATATGCTCAACACTTACGGAATTCACACGTATGATCGCAGCTCTGTACATTTTCAGACTGGAAGAAAAGCGTCAACAAAGTACGTTTGACGTCACATACAAGGTTGACGTGTTATCTGGAGCTACTGTGACGATGCTTTGTGGCCCGGAGTTGGATTCTAAAAATTCGTCTCCCTGTGGGTTATTGTGCATTTTGTTGCACAACCAAAATGATGACAAAAACGATGTTTGGTGGCTTGTCGTCAGACCAGCATTTTGTTGTTGGTCCTCGGGGAGCATATCGCCTTTTGTCTCATATTTATCAACCGCGGCCTTCGGCCTTGGTCGATAAAGATGAAACAAAAGACGACATGGTCCCCTTGGTCCAACAAAAAAGCTGGTCTGTCAACAAGCCACCAAACATCTTATAATATAGCGCTCGGCAATAGCGCTCGATCGGTCGTACTTCACGGGCAAAAGACAGGCTCTAGACCATTGGTGTTAATCACTAAGGTCATTAGCAGCACGGGTTGTCCAGATAAGGACTACAACACCTGGTGCTGTTTGTCTTGGCGAGCTATCGAAGGGGCAGCGAGAGATCATTGATCGGCCTTGTGGTTCTCTGCAGGAACACAGGCCCTTGACATTTGGGAGTAAGGTGGGGGAGGGGGCGAGTTGTTTCCATGCCTTTACTGTATAAGAAGGCAGGAGGAGAGCTCCCATAGCCCCTACTCCCACCCACCCCACACCACACCCACCTTATGCCATGTGTCTGTTTGCAGGAATGTCTTTGCTAGGCAACAGACACGTGTTGGGCATGTGAGGATAGTGTCTTTTCGATTTGACTGGTTGTTGGTTGTTGGTTGTTGGTTGTTGGTTGTTGTTTTTAGCCGACAAAAGGACATACCACTCCCATGGAAGGACTCTTTCTGCAGTTTCTTTGTCGATGACCTCCGCTAAACTATACCCGCTATGATGGACAACCTGCAATGTAGGTAAACTGTTGACATGTCTCTCGGGTGTCCTCTTGTCGGAAGTAACACGTGCTGTCAAGTCTTTCCGCTTGATCATGCAGGTTACTAGCAGAGCAAGTTGTCCGGCTTGGAACCATAACACCTGGTGCTGTTTGTCTTGGCAAGCAATGAATAGGACAGCGAGAGAGTATGAATCGCTGCTGGAATTTCTGTGCAGGGGTAACGGAATTAGGTTGATCTACACAACTGGGGTCCAGACCAGTCCATGTTACCCGAGTGTTTTTTTTCAATTTTCAACGACGCATTTTACTTTCACCATAGAAGTCGATTTCCTGAAAAAGTGCTGTTTACAAATATGTTCCTCGACTGCAGAGAAAGGATTAGGAATGCCTGCGCAGATTTATTGTCTACGTGTAGTTTGTTTCGTATGAACCGAAGGATGTGACATTGATTCAAAAACAAAAGATGTCATATTCTTGTGGGTGTGACTTGGAATAATCAACTCAACTCAACTCAACTCAACTCAAATTTTATTGGCTTCAATTTGTAGAAGAATTTGTCTTGCGCTTGGGAAAAAGTAAGAGTATAACGTATAAAAACAGCATTCATATCACATTTCATGTATTCCACACAGTAATCACTAGTATAAGCCTACAATTAATAGGCCGTGAAAAGTAGGATATGCGCCGAAATGGCTGCGATCTGCTGGCCGATGTGAATGCGTAATGTATTGTGTAAAAAAAAATCCATCTCACACGGCATACATAAATCCCTGCTTCTTGAATATGTGCGCGATATAAATTGCATACAAAAAATATAAAAAAAGATAATAATAATAATATTGCAAACTTTTATAGCGCTATTCTAGAAAAATGTCTACTCTTAGCGCTTTACAATACATACATCGACCAAGCATACTATACACGCACAGGCAAAGAAACCGACCAAACGTAACCAACAAAAAACTATACATGCACAGGCAAAGAAAACGACCAAACATACAATACACGCACAGGCAAAGATAACGACCAAACATAAGCAAACATACTATAACAAAACATAACCAACATACTATACGCGCGCAGGCAAAGAGAACAATCAGCACATATAATGATTACTGACATCTAATAATGCAGGCATACAGTGACAATCCAATACACAGCCTAAGCACAAGAACCACAGTAGGCTTCTATATAAAAACGTGTCAACAATACTATTTACACACACACAGACAGTGCTGACACAAAGCGCAGAAAATATATATACGCGTTATTTTAGGCACTAGGTAGGGGGTGAGGTGGGGCGGGATGGGGTGGGTGGGGAGATGCTGGAGGGGAGATCACTTGCGCTGGAAGAGGTGTGTTTTGAGATTTGTCTTGAATGTAGTGATAGAATCTGTATGTCTGAGAGGCAGAGGTAATCTATTCCAGGTCACAGGGGCTTGATAGGCGAAGGACCTCTCGCCACATGTCTTTGTTTGCACTGTGGGGAATCGGAAGAGTCGAGTGTCGGCGGCGGAGCGAAGCTGACGAGAGGGGGTGTAGAGATTGAGGAGTTCTGACAAGTATTCTGGGGCAGAACCAGAAACGACGGCAAAAGAAAGAGAGGAGAGTTTGTATTCGATCCTTTTAGTGATAGGCAGCCAGTGTAGAGAGTGAAGAAGGGGTGTGGCGTGTTCATACTTGGAAGATTTGAAGACCAGGCGGGCAGCGTTATTTTGGATCCTTTGAAGTCTATCTAAAAGGTACTTAGGGAGACCGGCCAGGAGAGAATTGCAATAATCTATCTTTGAGAGGACTAAAGAACACACTAACGTTTTGGTTGCATCAGTGGTGAGGTAGTGACGGACTGAACTAATCTTGCGCAGCTCTAGATAGGCGGACTTGCAGATGTTAGAGATGTGTTTTTGGAAAGAGAGAGTTGGATCGAGAGTGACGCCAAGGCTACGGACAGACGGAGAGAAAGAGATAGGTAGTTCGTTGACAGTGAGAGAGGCAGGAAAAGAAGGGTGATTGAGAAATTTCTTGGGACAGGCCAGCATAACTTCGGTTTTGTCACTATTTAACTGGAGTTTGTTTAAAGACATCCAATCACTGAGGTCCGCAATGCAATCCTGTGTCCGAGATACCAGATCGTCAACTTCAGCAAGAGGGGCAGACTGATGAAGCTGTGTATCATCAGCGAAACTCTCGTGCGACAACGCATGGCGACTGATAACATCGGACACAGGGGAGGCATATAGAACGAAAAGTATGGGGCCAAGCACGGACCCTTGCGGGACACCGTACTGGAGAGCTGAAGGTTGAGATTTGATGCCGTTGACACAAACGGTCTGCGTCCGGTTAGTAAGGTACGAACGAACCCAGGAAAGGGCCAGATCATGAACACCAAAGGAGTGCTGAAGCCTGTAGAGCAGAATTTCGTGGTCTATCGTATCAAATGCGCTAGACAAGTCCAGTAGTGTTAGAATGGAGACCTGATTTTCGTCAAAGCCAAGAAGGATGTCGTTTACAATCTTCAGAAGTGCTGTCTCAGTACTATGGTTTTTCCTGTATGCAGACTGATGGGTGTTGAGAAGGTGGTTTTGCTCTAGGTGAGTGAGAAGTTGTGAAAGGACAATTTTTTCAGTGATCTTTGAAAGGAATGACAAGTTCGAAACGGGCCTAAAGTTTTTCAAGGAATTCTTGTCAAGTGAAGGTTTTTTGATGAGGGGCCTAACTATTGCAGGTTTGAATTCATCTGGGAATGAGCCGGAAGTCAGAGAGTCGTTGATGACGTGAGTGAGGTATGGAAGAAGGTCATCAATACAATCACACAGCAGAGAGGACGGAATGGGGTCAAGCTCGCACGTTTTCGGACTAGCGCCTAAACACACCTTTTTTACAAACTCGCTGGTGACAGGCTCAAAACGCTGCAGAGCTGGACCACAATACATCCTATCGGCAACCGGTGAAGGCGGGACAACAGCAGAATCAAGCTTCTCGCGAATAAGCGCGATCTTCGCAGTGAAAAAGTCAGCGAACTTCTGGGGAAGCTCATGTACAGAGAACATGGTGGGAAGAGGGGAACAAGTCACCTTGCCTAAGATGTCATTGGTGACACTAAACAGCTGTTTGACTGAGGTGCATGCGAGTATTTTGGATGAGAAGAATGCAGACTTGGCATGGTCGACGATGGCGATGACCCGGTTTCTGGCCGCCTGAAATATTTGCCGGTGCACGGTTAGACCTGTGGCGCGCCACTGACGCTCCGCCGTCCTCCTCTCCCGCTTGGCGTCTTGTAGTTCAGGTCCCACACCGCTATACCACGGGGAGGGGGGACGATTAGAGACCAAACGACGGGTAGAAGGGGCGTGTGTGTCCAGAATGGCACGCAAAACACGAAAGAGCTGTTCGGCGGACGGCAGTGAGGGCAAGTCGGCAAGAAAGTCGGCCTTAAAGGCCTCGACGTCCATAGACGCCAGTCTACGAACTTCCCTGTACACTCTAGGGGAGGGGGGTTTTGCGCTTAGAACTGTACCCACGGCATACGCGCGATATAAGCCTCATATTGATTGATTGATTGATTGATTGATTGATTGATTGATTGATTAATTGATTGGTTCAAACGTTTGCACCATTAATAAATTGGAGTGTCACTGCCAGAAATGAAAAGAATGTATCCCCATTTGACAAAGGTTGTAAGCATTGAAAGGTCTGAAAGTTCATGGTATAAACTGGATCCCAGCCTCGTACAACGGCCCACAGGTTAAAGAGGACTCAGCGTTCACGCCCGATGAATAGCTGCAGGAATGTCTTTGCACAACAACGGAATTATGAGGAGTATAGATAGCGCAGTCTTGGAATTTTGCTAGGATTAATTGTCTTCGGCAAATTTTGCCGAAATGGCCATAACCAGTTTCACCAATTCTTGACAGTTTAGAGGAGTCCTTGGAGTCATCTTTTCCCTATCGTGAAAAAAAGTTCGGCAGATGGCGGCGGCATTTTCGGCAATTTGAAGAACGTTTTGACATTTTGCCAGAAGCCAACGCCAAGCAATACCTTGATTAGTTCCAGCGTCTTTCCAGATTGATTGTCCATATGGATGGCTACAGGAATGACTTTACCGGACAATAGAACTGTGAGGAGTAAGGATTTAGTGTATTTCCGCATTGACCGGCTGAAGAAATGTCTTTGCGGTCCGCGGAATCGTGAGGGTAAAGTGCCCTTTCCCTGGCTGGTGGCGCTGGGGACACTGACCTTTAAATTGGCACGTACCCAGTTTTGTGCTGGAGTCTGTTTGGGGTTAGGGTGGGGTTGAGCGAGCTGAAAAGGGTGGGTAGAAGGGAGGGGGCGATACGTTAGAGAAAGAGAGTTTGTGATGTGTGTGTGTGTGTGTGTGCGTGTGTGTGTGTGTGTGTGTGTCCAGATCCATTGTTTGCTGCAATATTGTGCATGCGTGAGTTTATCCAACCCGCCTCTGCTGAAGAGATATAAAGCGTAAACATGGTGTGTCCACAACTTGCACGTTTTTGAATAATCTCTACGTGACGCAAAGTGTCGAAACCACACCTCCTTGTCGAGTTCTATAAACACGTACGACATTTGTTGCGCTAGAAAACAACGAACTGGCTTCACCACAATGGACACGATGACGTAGATTATAGACGAACAAAACGTAATCATTAGCATGTAGTTTTTATTCAGGCTTCTGATTCAGTCACATACAATAAGAATCTCGTCCAAAGAAAGCGGCTCCTAAACTCAGCCTATTGTTTGGCTTCTTCTACGACCCTAATTTTTTATTATTTTTTTAAATTTTTTATTTTCTTTTTGTACAGTTTTTTTTTTACATGTATATGGTGTACATTACAGGACATCACCTAACCGAAAGGACAGAATCATATAACAGAAAAGCACACTTGGACAATTACAACATACATGGGGTGGGAGGATGGAATGGGGAGGGGGGATGTTTAGTGGTTTGGTGGTCGCATTATCAAAAGGTTTTAAGAACGAAAAAACCTAAGGGTTACATCAAAACGTGCATATACAGGCGCCAATCCTTGTAGAATTTATCTACTGTATTATTCACAACTGCGTTATACTTTTCACAAATAAATCTTTGCTTAAAGTTTCTACTAAATGTCTGAAAATGAGGGGTCTTTTTGTTCATTTTGGAAATATATACATGGTGTTTGGCACAGATTAATAACACATCAAAAGCTTTATCGGTGACTACATTGTTCGCCACTCCAAGAAGAACCAGTTTTAAATTGTCGCAATGGGTGCAGTTCGCCTTTAGCCAATTTACAAATTCTATCCAAAAAGTCTGCACTTTATCACACTCCCAAAACATATGTAAAAGGGTTTCTTCATTTCTACCACAAAATGTACACAATGACGTATCCACAATTTTTCGCAAAAATAGAAACCTTTCTGTGGGCAAAATTCTGTACAATAATCGGTACTGGAACCATCTCAGACAAGTGTCTTTTGTTGTTTTAAAAACATGTTGAAAAATAGCCTTCTTATCTAACAGACAGTCTAAAGATTCAGACCATTTTTCGATACATTTTGGGACCGTAGCATGTTCAATCAGTTTTTTGTAAATAAGTTGTGTCTTAACTTTACAAATACATTTCCACACAATGGGCTCTGTCATAATAAAATGTTTATCAAATTCTAAGCTGATTTTTCTCTGATATTTCTTAACAGCCTGGATTACACCTTGATACAATACAAAATCGCCTCGCACATTTGGATATTTGATTTTAAACGCATTATAGGATAAATATCCATTTTGTCCCAAAATATTACCAATCTGAACTATTCCATTGTCGATCCAATTTTGAATGTACACTGTCTTTTTATCTCTCCGAATATTAACATTAGAATGTAAACATTCTGATGCAAAATCGTTAAAGGTTATAGGGTCACATTTTCCATGTAGTTTCTTATCGGGTGACCCAAAAAAAAGAGTACCCAAACAAAACGTCATAAATTGAACAAAAATAAAGCAATCTTCATAAAATTTATTTACACACACAAGTAGCCTCTGCATGATTTGCACAGAAAATGTAGCGTTCTAGCTTGTCATTCTACAGAACATGCTCCAAACGCCGCTGCAGGCAAACTTGAACTCGCCGCGCAAAGTTATCAATCACCCGCACACACTCCTGTTGCGAGATTCCGCGAATGGTTGAATTGTGATGGCTCTCTTGAGTTCTGTGATTGTCTGTGGGTTGTTCCTGTAGATGTTGTCTTTCAGGAACCCCCAAAGATAGAAATCGCGCTGACCGAAGTGTCTCTGGAACTGTACTTGCACATCTCTGTATGATTTTGTGCGAAAATAGGTCTCTATGCAAAACGTCCGTTGATCATTAGTATAGTTCATTGTGAGAACAGCTTTTATTTCATCCAACCATGCAGTGGATTAGCTTGACTCACCTCAAAAAGAAAGAAAAAAAGTTAAAATTGACAAAGTTATTCAATTTTGTTTGGGTACTCTTTTTTTTGGGTCACCCTGTATAATGTTTAAAAACATTGGTCCAAAACGGGTTTTCCATTCTCTGCATCAAAACATTTGCAAATTCCTCTCCTCTCATATTAATTGTTGTAACAGATGGACATGCTTTAAACAATAATCTTGATATTAATCCAGTAAGACCATCAACTCTTTTTAACCAAACAATTTTTAGAGATGACAGAAAACTTTTCACGTCAACCATCTTTAATCCTCCATCTTCATAGGGTTGGGTGACCGTAGTTCTTTTAATTTTATCTCTTTTTCCATCCCAAACCTTTTTTCTTGCTATACATTTTCGAAACACCCCCAAACGTCAAAGAAAAGAGTTTGTTTTTGCTTTGTCTGGTTATTCCCCAATAGCATCTGCGCCCTAAAAAAAAGAGTCTGGGATTTTAAATTCCCCAGTGGAGATTATTTTTGAACTTTTTGTCAGCCCGAGGAATAAGGGTAACAAGGTATCGTTATTCAGACACCACTTCTAGCTCCAAGACTGTGTTTTATAGGTCAATAAAAACAAGGTTGCTTCTGTTTTTCTTAGTCTTCTTTGTCTTGAACCGTACACCTTTTTTAAATTGTGCATAGTTTGTAATCTTTTAGATTTTCAACGCACCTTTTCGACCTGCACTCCCTTCCCTTCCATACATATCAACGCAGATAAACAACAACAAACAAAAAACGAACAAGAGACACACATTAAACAAGCTGAAAGTTTAGAAACTGACCCACATGGTTATTTTAGAAACTGGTTTCTAAATTTATCAGCCCTTTTACGGATGCTTCTAGGCCTTCACAAGCATTGCATGTGTTTCAAATCAGAACTGTATACTGAACCTCGGCTTCCGAAAGACAGCATTTCGAGCGCCAAAAGCGGAACCAAAGTACGTGACTGACAGTCATGCATTCACACTAGTGTGTATCCTCAACAGTCACAGAACGAGGAAAACAAAAAAATGTGGACAGGCCAAGTAACCAGATTTGTATTTGTTGGTGAAAAATACTCTTCTTCTTCTTCGTGCATGGGCTTAGACTCCCACGTTCACTCATGTTTTTAGCACGAGTGGATTTTTACGAAAAAATACGAAATTCATTTCATTTATCGTTACACTAGCAGGGATGTATTTTGGTGTCGACTGTCAGCAAAACACTTCTTTCCCATTGTCAACAACGTTCACGCAATAGACGATGTCCGGAAATAACTCTGTCGGGTGTGTATGGATTGTGAAAGAGTGAATACTCTTGTTTAAAGTGAGTTAAACTTCCCCACGTGACATTAATGTAGGCCAGTCCCTAGCGAGGGGTGTGTCTGAAACACGTGGACAAGGAGCACGTGACATTAATGTAGGCCAGTCCCTAGCGAGGGGTGTGTCTGAAACACGTGGACAAGGAGCACGTGACATTAATGTGGGCCAGTCCCTAGTTAGGGGTGTGTCTGAAACACGTGGACAAGGAGCACGTGACATTAATGTAGGCCAGTCCCTAGCGAGGGGTGTGTCTGAAACACGTGGACAAGGAGCACGTGACATTAATGTGGGCCAGTCCCTAGCGAGGGGTGTGTCTGAAACACGTGGACAAGGAGCACGTGACATTAATGTAGGCCAGTCCCTAGCGAGGGGTGTGTCTGAAACACGTGGACAAGGAGCACGTGACATTAATGTAGGCCAGTCCCTAGCGAGGGGTGTGTCTGAAACACGTGGACAAGGAGCACGTGCAGAACGCTTGCTTTACTAAAAACAAGTATATTCAATCTGTCACAACATATCAAACCAAGACAGCGTTGTTTCCGGAATTTGTCTATTCCTGCAAATCTGCCGATCTTTTTTTCACGATGGAGGAAACGTGACATTAAGTACTGCATTAAGCTTACACAATTTAACAAAACTGTTATGACAAGTTCGGCTCATGTGCCGAAGAAATGAATCTTAGCAACATCACCACATAGATTTAGCCATCTGTCCTCCCACACATCCATCCACGCACGTTTCTCTGTGGGCAGGTCGTCGTGTACACAGTGGCTTATCTCAACATTGAAGTAGTGTGCTGTATTGGCAATGCAATAAGTCCTCAAAGCCATCAGAAAGAAGGGTGGGGGTGGGAGAGAGGGTCAGATACATTCTGCACTATGCTGGCCGACTGCTCGCAATAACAACCGGCCTGTGGGTTCGAACCCCGGCCGGGTCATACCTAAGACTTTAAACTTGGCAATCTAGTGGCTGCTCCGCCTGGCGTCTGACATTATGGGGTTAGTGCTAGGACTGGTTGGTCCGGTGTCAGAATAATGTGACTGGGTGAGACATGAAGCCTGTGCTGCGACTTCTGTCTTGTGTGTGGCGCACGTTATAATTATGTCAAAGCAGAACCGCCCTGATATGGCCCTTCGTGGTCGGCTGGGACCGGCCTTGATGTCGTGTAGTGAACGGACTTTTTGTCACACTGATCGGTCAATGACCGAGAGCAGAAGCCCAACCCTAACCCTAACCTCTGAGGGCCTCAGCTGGACTCAAACCGATGAGCACGGGTAGAGACTGCAAAATACACAGGTCTCTGGCGAGGTCAGATGAGGTCAGGGCAAGGAGGGGGGGGGGGGGGTCACCACTGATAGCAACGTCATGGTGGATCGCGCAAGCAATGGGGGAATTTCCCAACTCGTTAATGCCTGGCTGGTTGTTGTCAAAGGCATGTGACACCGGATAGGTGAAAGCTATGGTGGGTCGGTGAGCTGTTCTGCATTAGTGTACTCTAGCGGTTGTAAAATACAAACCAGAAAAGACATCTAAGAGAAAAAAAAGAAGAAGAAAAGATTAGTACAGGATACTTTACTGGCTACTCGGTGAGTGAACACACCCCTAACTTCAACCCCCTCCGACACACACACACACACACACACACACACACACACACACACACGGTGTCAAATGCCTGTGGTTTTTGGTGAAGATTGTAAAATCTCTAACATGATTCTGCAGATGGACACAAGATGTGGTTACGAAATACCCAGCAATAATTCACTCTGCAAAGAAAACAGCCAGGCGGTTGGCAAAAGTGAGTGCAGTTGAGTGAGTGTGGTTGGATTACGACTTTGTGTCTTTCTTTGTTTTCAATGTTACTGACTCGAAGAAAAGTGTGCGCATGCTGGTGAGTCAGTGTTTGTTTTTTTTGTTTTTTTTTTTGACCTCAGTTGCATGCAAGGCTGCTTCAACCCATCTTTTTTGCCTCTTTCTTTTTTTCTTTTTTTTTCTTTCTTTTTTTGGCGGTGAGCATATCCTTCTTCATTGGTCTTTTTTTTCGATGAAATTTTAATTTTGTTTTCTTTTACATTACAGGTTACATGAGTCAGTGGGGTTGTCAGAAGCGGGTTCGCTCGATCTGACAATCTGGAGGGTTAGAATGAAATGAGTTTCCAAGTATCTGCATATATATCACAAATTGTCATTGTTTGCCTTAATGTCCTCCTGTCCCCAGTGTGCACGTGCTAGGATCACAGATAACATTGTCTCTTGAACATGTCTTCGTTCTAGTGCGAGTCATCTTGAAATTATACCATCACAAATCTGTCGGAAGTTTGATCATGCGCTGTTGGCATCCTTCCGATTGTACACATACCAAGAATCAACAGGCCAGGCTGTCTGCTTTCTTTGCGGAGTGGTAATTCTTGTCGAAATAATGTTCGTGAAACTACACCAATGTGGGAACTCCTGCTTCAGCAAATGTACAGGGTTTTGCGTGAAGCGTTTATCCGGCGTTGCTTAGTTCAAAAGGTGCATTTAGTACAAGCTGGCTCTTTTCTGCAACTAGTTTCCACAAATTCAAGCAATCATGTAAACGCACACACACACACACACTTACACACACACATAAACACACACACACACACACATACACACACTTACACATACTTACACACACACACACTCATACACATACACACACACACACACACACACACACACACACACACACACACACACACACGCACACAAACACACACACACACACACACACACACACACACACACACACACACACACACACACACACACATATACATACACACAAAGTCACCTTCAACGGAATTGAAAACAAGCAACCACTACCCATTGCATATAGCATAATCATAAAAATAGCCTAACACAGATAAAAGCGTCCATAATAAAATATGTGCTCCGGTAGACAAGATCGTCCCACAAATCTACACCCAGTGACTGCACTTTCGTGATCACCAAACAAACAATTGTCATCTTTTGCATAAATAACTCATACTTTCTTCAGTAGCATATGTGCTTGAAACTTGTAACAGCGCATACCAAAAACAAACATAACAAGAAATTCCTCCGAGGTAGGAAAAACACCCCCGTTGGTCAAAGGGAAATAACCATTCTCACTGCCACCAACTGAGAAGGTTATTTCCCTTTGACCATTAATATGTCCCTCTATAAGTCCTTGTAGAATCTTAATCCACCAATAACTCCCTAACCGTGTGTTCGACTGGTCCCAATTTTTGTAAGGACCGTCTCAGGAATGTATAGAACCTGTTCACCAAGTTTGGTGACGATCGGTCCGTTCATTCTTGAGATCTATATGCGAACACAGACACACAAACACACAAACAAACACATCGACCGAATCCTATACACACCCCTATACTGGGGGTGTAAAAACATCGCAGTTTAACCTGGAACATTCTGGCGTGACAGAAAAGACTTTACAACCACGGTGAAATATTATTTCTTTCGCGATGGCGGTCTTCCATGGGAATATTAGGTTACTTGTCCCCTAAACAAGTGCCCTTGTGTGTGTGTGTGTGTGTGTGTGTGTGTGTGTGTGTGTGTGTGATATGTGTGTGTGTGTGAGTGTGTGTGTGAGTTTTTTGTACGTGTGTGTTCGTGTGTGTGTGTGTGCGTGTGTGCGTGTGTATGTGTGTGTGTACGTGCGTGCGTGCGTGCGTGCGTGCGTGTGTGCGAGCGTGCGTGTGTGTGTGTACGGGCGTTTGTGCGTACGCGTGATTGTGCACATGTGTTCCTATCGTTTATCCTTTTGTCTGTTGTCACGTTTTCAAAAGTTTCAAATATCCGTAGTTGACAGGCTTGATCTCTGTTTTTCCCTTGACAGATCAAAACAAGCCTTGCCACTGTTGACACAAATCAACAGTATTGGCCTGGTAGAAGCCTGTCCAATGCCGACGGACTGTCAGTCTTGACAAAATCTTGACAAAATGTCTGCTCTTGTGTAGAAAATCTACTATATAATACTGGTAGGATTTTCGGTGGTTTTTCGATTCCTGTCACCAAACCGCGCGGATTTGTGCCTTCTCCTTCGGTTGCTATGCCAACGTGACCCAGGAAATCGATTCCGCTAGGTCCCGACTTCCAATTTTGTCCACGAACAAAGTTTGAAGAGGTTTGTCTCGCAAATTTGAGCAGAGAACAGTGAACTTTGACCTGAACTTTGACATCGCGGCGAAAGAGATCTGTGATTGGTTCTTCTTCAACTTTCGGTTCGACTAAACACGCGACCGCACCTCAGACGAACCTAGCTGTGTGTTTTATTTCTCTACCCCAGACGAACCTAAAATAATAAGAAGATAGATAGATCTGTTTATCTGTTAATGGAACTCCAAAATATTCCATAGATTTGTTTACTAAATAGTTCGAAACATTATCACCTGATAAGTCGCCGTATAACCTTATAGGTTCCAGCGACTAAATATTTTCCCCCGGTTCAACCATAGACATGTACGTCATCATGATCTCCCCTTAATGTGACCGTTATTTTGGCTGTCTTAGTGAAATGGTAAGATATATCTCTATGTTTTTTACATGTAAGTGTTCGGAAAAAATACAGTTATAGCAGCTATGTACAAAAATAAGCAGCATATGCTCTTTTCGCCAAAGTAAAGTCCTTTTTTCTTCTGGTTTCTTATATGTGTCACAGCACACCGCAAGCTTTTAGGCGAATAGCAAGTGAGTGGTATATATATATCATCAATTTTATAGAAGATAACGGTGTAAAATACTTACCATGTTCATGTCCGTTATACGTTTTCAATATTCCATATGTGTCATTTAATTGTGTGTTGCTTGATGCCATGTATGTATGTGTGTGTGTGTGTGTACATGACTTTAAATAAGCATGGATGGATGTGTGCACTCGATTGTGTGTGTGAACCATGTATATATTTTCTGTTGTCAATGTTGTCAATTACATATGTTATACTATGCGTTTGAATCATTAAGTATTTTAGACGTCATACTTTTTTTCGTATCTTCACGATGGCTTTTTACCCGTTTAAATTTTAATGCTTCCAACTTTCAAAGCGCTGCACGGCTGGGAAGAGATGCGCACTTTTATCACTGTTGTTCATGTAGACGTAATCATGGATTCATGCAAACGTCATACCTGCTGTATTTTATTTTGTTTGTTTGTATAGTCGCGTGCGGTCGCGCAGTCTTTTTGGTCAGTTCCGATTACCTCCCATTGATGCGAAAACCTATATGACTGTTTTTTGTTATTTTTCTCTCTGTTAATTCACCAGTGGCTATGTAACATGTGTTATACCTTATAGGTTCCAGCGACTAAATATTTTTCCCCGGTGCAACCATAGACATGTACGTCATCATGATCTCCCCTTAATTTGACCGTTATTTTGGCTGTCTTAGTGAAATGGTAAGATATATCTCTATGTTTTTTACATGTAAGTGTTCGGAAAAAATACAGTTATAGCAGTTATGTACAAAAATAAGCAGCATATGCTCTTTTCGCCAAAGTAAAGTCCTTTTTTCTTCTGGTTTCTTATATGTGTCACAGCACACCGCAAGCTTTTAGGCGAATAGCAAGTGAGTGGTATATATATATCATCAATTTTATAGTAGGTAACGGTGTAAATTACTTGCCATGGTCATGTCCATTATACGTTTTCCATATTCCATATGTGTCATTTAATTGTGTGTTGCTTGATGCCATGTATGTATGTATGTGTGTGTGTGTGTACATGACTTTAAATAAGCATGGATGGATGTGTGCACTCGATTGTGTGTGTGAACCATGTATATATTTTCTGTTGTCAATGTTGTCAATTACATATGTTATACTATGCGTTTGAATCATTAAGTATTTTAGACGTCATACTTTTTTTCGTATCTTCACGATGGCTTTTTACCCGTTTAAATTTTAATGCTTCCAACTTTCAAAGCGCTGCACGGCTGGGAAGAGATGCGCACTTTTATCACTGTTGTTCATGTAGACGTAATCATGGATTCATGCAAACGTCATACCTGCTGTATTTTATTTTGTTTGTTTGTATAGTCGCGTGCGGTCGCGCAGTCTTTTTGGTCAGTTCCGATTACCTCCCATTGATGCGAAAACCTATATGACTGTTTTTTGTTATTTTTCTCTCTGTTAATTCACCAGTGGCTATGTAACATGTGTTACAGAATTGCACCGGTGTAAGGGTTAACATTTTATTTTTCACCAAGAGAATATAATTCATTATATGCGGTGTGCATGCCGATGTGGCATGCAGTCACCTACTTTTGTTGTAATTACGTTTGCTCAAGCCATTGCACGATGTAAAAAGAAGTAAACCGTGTTTTTATTGTGTCACTTTGTTGTGACCCGTTTTGTGGAGCGTTAATATTTTTACGTGAGATTCACGTGCTCCTTGTTCAGTTGTTGTGACCTGGTTTTGGTCGGAGTGTCACAAACTGCGTCGTTTAGTTCTAGAACACCGTGAGATTCACGTGCTCTTTTCCGTGTTTTGATTTTGAGGTGAGCCCTGCGAATCTGCGTTGCAAGTTTTAGAATACGTGTGACTCACGTGTTTTTAGCTTTGTGATGTCAGCTAGTTCCTTGGTCTTCTTTCTGTTAAATATACCGTTTTAAGTTTTGGGCATGCACGGAGTGCGTGATCGGTTACTGATTGGTTGTAAAATAGTAGTTTCACCCGATTCTGTCTTAGGAATGTTGTTGGTTGGTCAATCCGGTGACCTTTGACTTTTGAATAACTATTCCATGTTAGGTTTTTGTTTCCATAAATACCGCTGCTTGACTCCTGTCTCGTCAGTCGATCTGAGGGTTTTAGGAAGCGTTTGGTTTTGATGTAAACGTATGAAGGTTATCAAGTGAACCAACGGAGTGTTTCTTATGTTTTAACGTCAACGTAATGTTCTTGGAGACAGTTGTTTCTCAAGTGTGAATCGTTTTGTGCCCTTCGTTTGTGAGGCAACACGTTTTTGGTACTGCTGGTCAACCCACACAGCGCATAAGGTAATTTTGTTGTTACTTGTTTGTGTTGTGTTTTGGTCGCCATTTTGTAATTACTTTGTGAGTTGTTTATGTATAACGTGAGTTGAAAGTCTGACTTGTTGTAGTGTTTCTTTATTGTGTGTTCAACTGTTCTAGTGTTGTGAACGTACAGCAATGTTTTGTAGACGCTAGAAAGTCGCTAATGTTTATAATGATAACTTGTGTTTTCTGTGGTTAACGAAGTTCGAAGTGAAACGTTTTCTCCGACTTTTTCAGCCTTACGTTAAAAGAATTTAGGTAAAAGAAGCTTGCGGTCTGTGGTGATCGTTTGTAAACGGGCTTATTTCTTGTAACGTTATTGAGGGAAAGTGGATGAGTAAATATCTTGTTTGTGACTTTGATTAACGCAGGAACGTTGTCGTTAGACTTTTTTGGTATGACAGTTTGCTTTGTATTCCTGGCCTGATGAGTCAACGTTTTGTATTTTTCTGAAACTAGCCATTTTGGTTTTAAACGTATGTATGCTAAGTTTCTTGAGTATTCTTAGTGCTTATGGTATTGTTGAACGTACGGAACGTAATTCTTTATTGTTGTTGAACGTACAGAACGTAACTCTTTATTGTTGTTGAAGGACTAACCAACGAGTGTTTGGTAATTGTAACTTTCGTGTCTGTTTGTCTTCGCCTGTCTTGTGATTGTTTATTTTTCTTGTATTTACTTCTCGTGTCTTGTTAATGCATTTTAATACCTTTTGCCATGTCTAATAATTTGTTTTCTTTTCTCTTTTTCTTTCTGTTCATAAGTTTTTTACCGCAATACGTGGTACTGTAACGATATATATACATTACTGATCCCTAGTGTCAGATGTAAAATAATAAACCAGTACTTTTGCGCGTTATCGCTTGTAACCTGTGTTTGTCATTTCGTATGAACAATATGTAGTACCAGCCTCGCTCACGAAGGCGCGCACAGTAAAAAACTTTAGTTGCTGTCGTCCAGTAAAAAACTTAGCTGCTGACGCCCAGTGAAAGAACTTTAGCTAAAGTAAACAAACTTAGCTGAAGTCCAGCCAAGTGAATGTAAAGAACTGTTGTTATTGATGCTCAATGAACGTAAACGTAGCTGTTGATAACCAGCAAAAGACTTTATTGTTACCTGTCACTGTGTTAGTGAACCATAGTTCGACATAGATCAACTTGTCGGTTAGAGATCTTCCTACTCCGTATCCGGCGCATTTTTTGTGACTTTTGTGTATTATCCCAAACGACCCTCAGATCGATTCATTTTACTTTTTAAACAGATAAACCTTATGTAGGTTTTTAGTGCTTTTGAATAAGCGAACATTGTAATGGAGGAGATTCCAGCAGATAAACCATTGGAAGCTTCAGGTTATGACATTAACGGCGATGAAGATGAACATTCTCAAAGGCCTAGGCGTGACATTAAGCCTACTGAAAAAGGTAGAGATTACCAGATTGAGATCAAAACTAGAAACTTTGCAAGACAACGAACACTCTTGGAACGAGCAATCGGTGAGGTAGTAACAGAGCTTAACCAAGAAACTCCTAATCAAGAGTCGTTAACCAGTCAGAAACAAATTGTTTTGAGCATGTACAAGGATCTTGGTGACATAGAGAAAGGTCTTCGTAGTATTGGTAGCGGTGAAACCATTCAGGAAAGTTGGGATGATGTTCAGAGAACAGTTCAGAACATTATGTTTGACATTGATCGAGCTCTTGACAGACAATCGACTAGCGTGCAGGTGACTAAGAAGCCTACTTCCAGGCATAGCAGTGTTACACCTAGCGTTGGGTCATCCACCCACAAGTCAGCCAGTGTTAAGACTGCCAGCCATAAAGCAGCTAGCATTACGTCAGCCATCCACAAGTCAGCTAGCCACAAGTCAGGTATCAGGAGATCAGGTAGCCAAGTAGCTTCTCGCGCCGAGTCTCTCCGCTCTAAAAGTGTTAGCTCTGAAGACACTAAATTGGCTCTTAAACTAGAGGCTGCATCCCTGGCCATAAAAGTGGAAGGTGACGCAATAAAGGAAGCTCAGTTTAGTGAACTGGATCTCTTACAACAACAATATGCTGAGAGAACAGCAGCTAGGCAGACTGAGGACGCAGCTAGGCAGGCCGAAGAAGCAGCTAGGCAGGCTAAGGAAGCTGAGAGAACAGCAGCTAGACAGGCCGAAGACGCAGCTGAAGCAGCTCTTGAAGATATTAAACAGAAAAAGGCTTTGAGACAAATTCAGTCCACCGAATTGAAAATTAGCTTAAGAGAACAACAAGCTATGTTACAAGTATTGGAACAAGGTGAATCCGTTCAGCAGGATCTCCCTGATCTACCGTCAGTTGATTTGTTGAACACTAGGTTCCACCCTCGTCCTTTCGTTCCCTTGTATAGTCTTGTAGCCCCTCCTCTAAACAATGAACAAACAGCGATAGGAATAGGGACAGGTGCTGCCGTCATTGCTGACCAAGGGACACACCAGCCAGCCTTGGACGCCGCGTCTGTTCCTGTCTGCCAAGCTGCCGTCATTGCTGATCAAAGGACACACCAGCCAGCCATGGACTTCACGTCTGTTCCTGTCTGCCAAGCCGCCAGCACCCGTGACATCTCTACTGTCAACGCTGCTGTCACCAACTTCGTCGCAGGAACCACAACGACTGAGCCACGACAGCACGCGTTACCTGTCGTGGACCTCGTCGTTGGAGTCAGCGCCTCTACAAGCGCCGCTACTACCAACAACGCCACCTACGAGGCGTACGGACCTCAACGTAGAGAGGATGTCAACGCCCCCCATCACGCCGGAACGAGCGCTCCTTTCGTCCGTCAGGAGCCCTTCACACCCAACTACACGACGGCTGCAACTACATCCTCCATGCGGCCTACAGCGCTGCTGACCACACTGCAGCACCCTCTCGGTGCGTACGCTGGTCAGCCGCCTCTGCACAACGTTGGACACTCAACGACAAGCGTCACAGGCTCTCGCCCGCCTGATCTCGACCACACAGGTTGGTCCTATCACCTACCAGAGACAAGGGAAGGTGATGAGACGCAAGAACGACACACCTACTTCCCAGAAGAACGTCACCAACGCATGGACCACAGACGTTTTCAAGTTACCCCACCCTGTTTCCCCTATGATACCCACCTACATCCCAAACCAGAGCCTTTCGTGCCCACATTCCTGGACCCACATCAGACCACCCCCAAAGTTATTTGGGGAAACGAAAACGCAAGGCCCCCTGCGTACATGAACTTTGACAAGGAATGTCATGCAGATCGTCCATTTGTCTCCTACCCCCCGTCTGCGTACTACCAACGTCCACTTGCTACTCCTGCCAAGCAGGACACTCCTATGGACTCTCTCGCCAAAACCCTATCAGACGCTCTGATGATCAACCGTTTGCCGATGCAGGAGCCGTGCATTTTTGTTGGTGACCCTCTCCAATATCCAATTTGGAGGTCGTCGTTTTCGTTCCTCATCGAGAGACAGAACATAACCAGCAGTGAGAAGTTATTGTATCTGCAACGGTACATCGGAGGTCAAGCAAAGGAGGCCGTGACCGGCTTCTTTCTGCTGAGAGAAGGTGATGCCTACGAGAGAGCCATGGAAGTGCTGGAAAATCGGTTCGGCAACTCATACGTCGTTTCGCAAGCTTTCCGGACCAAGCTGGACGAATGGACCCCAGTCAAAAGCAAGGATCCCAAGGGACTCAGAAGTCTGGCCGATTTCTTGCAGCAATGTTCCGTTGCTGCCCAGGAAGTTGGTGGACTGAGCATCCTGGATGATGCCCAGTACCTACGGAAGATCGTCGGAAAGCTCCCAGACTGGATGAGTCACAGATGGTCTAGAACAGTTGCTCGAACTAAGGTTGAAAAGAAGAGGTATCCTCTGTTCAATGAACTCGTGTCGTTCGTTACTCTCGAAGCAGACATTTCTAACGACCCTGTTTTCGGCCTGACAAGTGCATCGGGTACACCAAGAAAGTTCACAACGAACTTGTCAACCCTGACAGAGGATGTCACCGCATGTCTGCACTGTCAACTTCCGGACCATGACGCTGGGACATGTAAGGAACTCATAGTGAAGCCTCTGGTTGAGATACGAGATTTTCTGTTCAAGAACCGTATCTGCTACGGATGTCTCAGAAGTAAGGATCACCAGAGCCGTCAATGTATGCAGAAACAGACGTGCAAGAAGTGCAAGAAGGCTCATCCCACTTGTCTTCATGATGACAATTTCAAGTATCAGAACAGTATGAGTGAAAACAAAGGGGCGAGTGAACACAAGAACAATTACCGTACCTCTGCTGCTGACGTTCAAGAGCCACTGTCATCGTCGACCCCTACGGTGTCTGCTCTTAAGGCCAGCGAGGAAAACAGCATCGGTTTCACGTCTATGATCGTTCCCGTTCTCGTTTCCAGTGACTCTAACCCCAACGTAGAAGTGCTGACGTACGCACTACTGGACACTATGTCCAACGCCACTTTTGTAGTGCAGTCAGTGGCTGAAGAAGTTAAAGCCAAATCGCAGCCGACTACACTCAGGGTCTCCACACTGACTGAGGACAATGCTGTGGTCTCCGGCAGGAAGTACTCTGGATTGCGTGTCCGCTCTCCTACCTCCTGTGAGTTTGTCAGGCTCCCTTCTGCCATCTCACGACCTTATCTGACCGTTGACCCCACTCATATCCCCACCTCAGAGACTGTCAAAGCTTACCCACATCTCCAACACCTGTCTCCTAAACTGCCCCCCTTGTACCCTGACTGCGAAGCAGGCCTCCTCATTGGCTACGACTGCGCTGAAGCCCTCATGCCCCTAAACGTTGTCCAAGGACTGCCATTCGCAGTAGAGACTAAGTTAGGTTGGAGCATCGTCGGCAAGGCACCGCATTCCGTCGCCTTTGATGGCATAGCCTCGTCCATGCGCGTCATCGTCAAGCCAGGATCGAGGGAAGAAGAACGTGTAGCTCACGTCTACAAGGTACAGGTGGACGAAGTCTCGTGTACTGACCCATTACATGTTATGGAAAGAGACTTTGCAAGTGACTCAGGATCCATGTCCCAGGACGATGTAAAGTTTGCGAAGATCGTGAAGGAAAACGTGAAGATCAACGAAGCTGGTCACTACGAGATGCCCTTACCATTTCGACCAGAGAAACCGTCCCTCCCCGACAACAGAGGTGCCGCAGTCAAGCATCTGAAGGGCCTGAAACGCCAGAAAAAACAAGGGTACCGTGATGACTGCGTCAAGTTCATGACATTAATCTTGTACGGGCTGATCGTGACGTATTTTGCCTCTAGGGCAATCCACATTGAAACCCTGGATGACATGTCAAGTGATTCCTTCATCAACGCCCTACGCATTGTTGTCTCCATGCGAGGAAACATATCACGCATTCGGTGTGACAAAGGAACGAACTTTGTAGGTGCATGCAATGAGTTCAAACTGGCATGGAAAGAGATGGACTCTGAACGACTGACATCAAAGATGCTGGAAAGCAAATGTGAGTTCAGGTTCAACCCCCCTGCAGCTAGTCACATGGGTGGCGTTTGGGAGCGTCAGATCCGAACGATACGCAGCATCCTGAATGGTCTTCTCAGAAGATCAGGCCAGCGTCTCACTACCTCATCACTTCGTACGTTCCTATACGAGGTGATGGCCATCGTGAACAGTCGACCACTGTCTGTCGAGTCATTGGAATCGGCAGATGGACCACGCCCTTTGACCCCCAACCACGTCCTTACCATGAAGTCAGGTGCCATCCTTCCGCCCCCTGGTGTGTTTGAAGATCCAGACCTGTACGCCAGGAAACGTTGGCGCTGTGTCCAGCGGATGGCAGACGAATTCTGGCTGCTATGGAAGAGCCAGTACCTTTCACTTTTGCAGAAACGTCGTGTCTGGCAACGTCCCCAGGCAAACGTACAGGTGGGAGATGTTGTTGTCTTGCATGACCAGAACTTGTGCAGATCAGAGTGGTGCATGGCTCGTGTAGTCGAAGTGATGCCGGGATCTGATGGACTGGTCATACGAGTGAAAGTGCATGTTGGAACAAAGGCTCTAGACAATCACGGCCGTCCCACTGGTGATAGTCGCATATTAGAGCGACCTATTCACAAAATGACTGTGTTAGTAGATCGTGAAAATCACAAAGACAAAGCTGTGTAAGCGAACTGAAAGAACATTGAACTTTGGAGTGTTTTTCCAATTTGACAGTTGTAGATTGTTGCAGTTTGTTTTTATACCAGATGATGTAACGGACATTTATGTTTTAAGTGGTGCGTTTTCTTTATGCCGTCGAGTAAATGACCAGTGGCATTTAGTTGAAACGAGATGTGTTGAAACACTGAAAGTGATTGAACCGTAATATTGTTGTGTAAATGTTTTGCAACACAATGATTTTGAGTTCTAAATTTGAAATGTCTAAATCTGCGTCGTTATTCTTTTGATATAAGGAATATGTTTGTACAAAGGTTTTTGAAGTAAATTATATTAATATAATTTCCGGTGGGAGTGTGCATGCCGATGTGGCATGCAGTCACCTACTTTTGTTGTAATTACGTTTGCTCAAGCCATTGCACGATGTAAAAAGAAGTAAACCGTGTTTTTATTGTGTCACTTTGTTGTGACCCGTTTTGTGGAGCGTTAATATTTTTACGTGAGATTCACGTGCTCCTTGTTCAGTTGTTGTGACCTGGTTTTGGTCGGAGTGTCACAAACTGCGTCGTTTAGTTCTAGAACACCGTGAGATTCACGTGCTCTTTTCCGTGTTTTGATTTTGAGGTGAGCCCTGCGAATCTGCGTTGCAAGTTTTAGAATACGTGTGACTCACGTGTTTTTAGCTTTGTGATGTCAGCTAGTTCCTTGGTCTTCTTTCTGTTAAATATACCGTTTTAAGTTTTGGGCATGCACGGAGTGCGTGATCGGTTACTGATTGGTTGTAAAATAGTAGTTTCACCCGATTCTGTCTTAGGAATGTTGTTGGTTGGTCAATCCGGTGACCTTTGACTTTTGAATAACTATTCCATGTTAGGTTTTTGTTTCCATAAATACCGCTGCTTGACTCCTGTCTCGTCAGTCGATCTGAGGGTTTTAGGAAGCGTTTGGTTTTGATGTAAACGTATGAAGGTTATCAAGTGAACCAACGGAGTGTTTCTTATGTTTTAACGACAACGTAATGTTCTTGGAGACAGTTGTTTCTCAAGTGTGAATCGTTTTGTGCCCTTCGTTTGTGAGGCAACACGTTTTTGGTACTGCTGGTCAACCCACACAGCGCATAAGGTAATTTTGTTGTTACTTGTTTGTGTTGTGTTTTGGTCGCCATTTTGTAATTACTTTGTGAGTTGTTTATGTATAACGTGAGTTGAAAGTCTGACTTGTTGTAGTGTTTCTTTATTGTGTGTTCAACTGTTCTAGTGTTGTGAACGTACAGCAATGTTTTGTAGACGCTAGAAAGTCGCTAATGTTTATAATGATAACTTGTGTTTTCTGTGGTTAACGAAGTTCGAAGTGAAACGTTTTCTCCGACTTTTTCAGCCTTACGTTAAAAGAATTTAGGTAAAAGAAGCTTGCGGTCTGTGGTGATCGTTTGTAAACGGGCTTATTTCTTGTAACGTTATTGAGGGAAAGTGGATGAGTAAATATCTTGTTTGTGACTTTGATTAACGCAGGAACGTTGTCGTTAGACTTTTTTGGTATGACAGTTTGCTTTGTATTCCTGGCCTGATGAGTCAACGTTTTGTATTTTTCTGAAACTAGCCATTTTGGTTTTAAACGTATGTATGCTAAGTTTCTTGAGTATTCTTAGTGCTTATGGTATTGTTGAACGTACGGAACGTAATTCTTTATTGTTGTTGAACGTACAGAACGTAACTCTTTATTGTTGTTGAAGGACTAACCAACGAGTGTTTGGTAATTGTAACTTTCGTGTCTGTTTGTCTTCGCCTGTCTTGTGATTGTTTATTTTTCTTGTATTTACTTCTCGTGTCTTGTTAATGCATTTTAATACCTTTTGCCATGTCTAATAATTTGTTTTCTTTTCTCTTTTTCTTTCTGTTCATAAGTTTTTTACCGCAATACGTGGTACTGTAACGATATATATACATTACTGATCCCTAGTGTCAGATGTAAAATAATAAACCAGTACTTTTGCGCGTTATCGCTTGTAACCTGTGTTTGTCATTTCGTATGAACAATATGTAGTACCAGCCTCGCTCACGAAGGCGCGCACATGCGGGATAATGTGCGGGGGGGGGGGGAGGGGTGCAAACAACATTTTCACAAGCACATAACCAACAAAATGACATCGCATGCGCAGCACACAAAGTGCGTAGCACGGGTACCACTAGTTGAATATACTGTTGGAGAAAACATTTATATCACTACCTTGTGGAAATCATATGTGACCCTCCACCACGAAATGAGTCGCATGCCACCTCGCGCGGTTCTGCGCTAGGCTGGCAAGAAGTCCGGAGAGTGTCTGGTAACAGTGTGAGGGTCACCTTAGTCACAGGCTTATAACTCAAACAGTTTTCGCTCTTTTCTAAAACGGTTTTCACCACTGGATAGAGCATAAGAAACTCTTTAGGAAAATGTAAAGATATGAAAATCATGCAAAGGTGACATGCGACTCATTCCGTGGTGAAGGGTCACAAATCTGGTTGGTCCACTGTGTGAGGTGCTGTTAACTTCATCTCAAAGCGTTTCTCGAGATGAAAAGCAGTTTGAAATCCGGCAACGCCCCTGTTGTAATGGCCTTGAACTTTAACGCGATTCTACTGATCAGTTGGATTTTACAGCCTCGTGTATACTACTGCTGACTGGACTGACTGATTCGCTGAGTGTCATGTCCCAATTAAAGATCTGACATCCGTTGAAAGCATCAAAACAACGTTAACGCGAACGAGTTTAAACGAGTAGCTGCTGACAATCGCGAATGTTGAAGATGCAACTTCATTTCAGTGTAAACAATCATGTAAACAGCCACGGATCTTTATTTTTATTTATTTTTTATTTTTTTTTAGAGAATTAGAGCATCCTTTCACCTGAGCACTTACCCACAACCAATAGCCTGGCTGCCTTCTGTGCAGATAGGGATGTTTTGCTGAACTCATTTCTCACAATTGCATTGGTGTCAGTTAAAAAACTATTTCTGTAAGAAATAAAATCCCACTCTGTAGACAAATCAGGCATGTTGTCGTGTATCTACTAACAAGTTGTTGTTTTATTTCAATCATGTAAACGTCTGGACAGATTGATTGTGACTTGCTCGCCGGCATCTTGCAAGTGAGTCACGTTTCGTCAACGATTTGTAGATAATTGTATTATTTGTATCATACGTGTTTGTCTGTCTGTTTGCTTAAAAGATCACTGGGTCGACGAACTGTAAATGTAACGGTTTGTTTCGTCAGTAATTAAACGTTCCAATTACCCACCATTCTTGTTTCTTGATTCAGATTAACGGTGGTTTACACGATAGACTATACGGGGAGCAAGCTAGGTATCTTTACAGGGAATGTTTCCATGGACACTAGAGTCGGTCACCCGGCTTGACCTCATCCATTACCGTGCAGTATAAGTGTACGCGTTTTGTGTTCTACCCTGTGTCTCGCGCTACAAAGGACGGTTTGTGTTAATGGTCGATTTCTAAGTTGAAATCACAGGCGTTTGAATCTCTTCGAGACACCTAACTTGTCTCTACTCGCTCTCGCCTCAAGTACTTATAAGAACTAATCTGTTAGGACCCGTTGAGTAGACGCAAAGATCCTTGTTGACACTACAGTGGCACCTGTGAGTTAAGAACAACAAGTGAATTAGAACTTTACTTCATTCGCTTGTGATATAACATATTGAATATTGTTCATGTGGGTTTCATTTCTTCCTGAATATGTCAACGTGGCCTGTCAATACATTTATTGCAAGCGGCAGAAAACAAAAACATTGGGACCAATGATAAGGGTCCCTTCATTGCGGGGGCTGTGTTCATGAGAGGGATTATTTTACTTTGTCAATAGACGGAGGAAAAAAAGGTAGTGGTCTATTTTGGGAGGTGTCCTCTCAGCAAAGTGGGCGGACATTAGAGGGACTGCTATAGAACACAGACAAACGCGTCATCTATTCATTGAGCGGCCGATGTCATGACTGTGTTTTTTTGTTTTGTTTGTTTGCTGAAAGGTTAAACGTGAGGTCGTAATTCAATCGTATACATTTATTGTATGCATTAATTTTTAATGATCAAACATACTTCTCAATCCAAAACTCTCCCCTGAGGAAGACTGTTTCGAATAATACAAATTCATACACTCTCAATTGGCGTAGAGTTTCAGACAAATTTAATATTCAGATATCCTCTGTCTTCCCCGAAAAATAAAAAAATGAAAGTACGTTGAAGAAAATTTGAGTCGCGAAGAAAACGGCCCAAGACGAAAGCTTTTAAAGAAAGTAGAGCCCCTTAGCTTCAGAATTTTAAAAAACAATCCGTCATTATGCACTACAGAGGACTGGTGTCTGGTGATGGAGAGAAGGACAATTCGCAGTGTGAGGAATGAGGAGAAAACTATTCCTTTCCTGTGAGAGGTCTCCGCATTAAGCTGCCAAGCTTATACTGCTCTGTCTGCACTTCTGGGGCATTAACATGATTGTCATTGTGATCCTTTTATCTGCTATGCCTCCGTCGGTGTGTCTTTTGAGCATTTTATGCAACTTTTGTGATGTTAATGATTATTGTGATGGTGCTGGATGTCTGTATGGATTTTCCGTGCGTGTATTCAGCACTCTTGTTCTTTATGTTGGTGGTTGTGGTGGCGATGATGTTAATTGCATCTGATTCTGTTGTACTCCGTTTCCTCTGCACCCGCATTTTCAAAGATAGTCACCCACACAGTAAAAGCTCCAATGCAAACCTCAAAGATAGTTCACCTGAGGAGCCATTTTGCAGTCACCCACTCTTGATATGACTATGTCAGCAAAACTAACTCTATTGCCCAACATATCTGTCGTTTCTTTGCTTGGGAGACACGCACAAAATGACACGCGATGCCATTATTTGTTTTAAAACGTCTTCTCGAACTTTGTTTCGCTCTTGACTTGAGACATTTCAATTTATGAGAGAGGGTCGAGAAGAGCTAATACCCCCATTCCACACATCCGTTCCAGCTTCCGTTCCCTGCCGTCCTGAGGACGGCTGCCACAATAATGAGACGCTGCACAAACGGCCGTTTTTGGCATCTTTGAGCATCGTCTGACCGTACTGGCAGCCGTCCTCGGGAACGGAAGCTATAACGGATGTTTGGAATGCGGGTATGACTTGTGTTGTTGAGCCGTTGTCATGTCTCATAGAACGTACTGCCCGTGCTGCTGTTCACACAGTGATGGCCAGAATCAGACTGAAAAAGGCGTTCGCTGCAGTACAGTACAAGTAATTTGAAGCTTTCTTTTTGTCGTCTTCCTGCGAGTAATTAAGCTGTCATTCTGTCGTTTGCTGCAGTGCCCTGCCAAGTCATGCGAGCATCTGCCTCTTCCTGTCCCTGTCCGTCCTCATAACGCTAATGGCTCGCATGGTGCTGGAAAGATGCTTCCCGCAGGCAAGGCCTCATACGGGCCGTTTGGTAGGTCAGTTAGTACCAGTAGTCAGTGATCTACAGCCGGATCTGTCACGCGTTTTCCCTAAAGATCGTGACCCGGTCAAAGCAAGCTGTTAAGGATGAGCCAATCAGTGAAAGATCAAGTGAAACCACTGGGGCTCTCAAACGCGTCAGTCATTGCTTTTGCAAACTGCCGGCGTAATCGTGGAATATTCTACAGTGGGTCATAATCGTGGAATATTCTACAGTGGGTCATAAGTAAGCGATCCGATAAAATGCGCTTTGCCATTATATCATGAAATAATTTCCGAGGTAAATGAATTGTTAAAAATGCGAGCAAATGTTATTGCCATCCGGCCTTTCGCGTGTGTACTTGCAAAAATACACCCGTGCGCAAAGGCGAAACAAGTCCGTCTGTAGTCGGTGGTCTAGCCTGCTTTCTTTTCTTGACCTATTTTCTTTTTCTCTGAAAAACTTCTTCTTCTTCTTCTTCTTCGTTCGTGGGCTGAAACTCCCACGTACACTCGTGTTTTTGCACGAGTGGAATTTTACGTGTATGACCGTTTTTACCCCGCCATTTAGGCAGCCATACGCCGCTTTCGGAGGAAGCATGCTGGGTATTTTCGTGTTTCTATAACCCACCGAACTCTGACATGGATTACAGGATCTTTTACGTGCGCACTTGGTCTTGTGCTTGCGTGTACACACGAAGGGGGATAAGCCACTAGCAGGTCTGCACATAAGTTGACCTGGGAGATCGGAAAAATCTCCACACTTAACCCACCAGGCGGCCGCGGCCGGGATTCGAACCCTCGACCTTCCGATTAGGAGGCCGACGTCTTACCACCCCGCCACAGCGTCCGTCGACTGAAGAACAATAATGAGGAAAAACGGATTTACATGTAATCTAACTATTCGCAGCCTCCCATCAATTACTGAACACAGAGGGAGCAAACCAACCAAGGAATTATCACAGCTAACCGCGAAGTAATTCTAAAATCGTAGAAACTGTCTATACTTATTATATCATCTGGTAATCTGGTCGGAAAACAATTAAGCTTGTTAAAACGACCCTTTGCGTACCCAGCGACACATTGACAAGTAGGCAACTCTTTTTCTGTAAGCTCTGTTCATTATATTATTACCTTATTATTTCGAACATAGTTTTGCGAGGATCAATAGTTCGGAAAGGATAAAGTCCGAAGAGAGCAAGAGAAAGAGAGAGAGAGAGGGGGGGGGGGCGAGAGAGGGACAGAGAGAGATAGAGGGGGCGGGACAGCCAATCAGAGCTCAGAAATTGTGTTCCAAGACAATTGGTAAGTGTGTTTTACAAGAGAGAGAGAGAGAGAGAGAGAGAGAGAGAGAGAGAGAGAGAGAGAGAGAGAGGGGGGGATACAGACAGATAGAGAGACAGGCAAATCAAAGAGAGGAAAAGAGAAAGAGATAGTGAGAAGAGAGACTGAGACCGGAGAGGGGTGGGGGTGGTGGGTAGATAAGAGGATTGTGTCATCTCTTGCAGTATTACATTTGTACTGGGAGAATCTCGGATCAGCCAAAAGTTTGGAAATGAGTTCGACAAACAAACTGATTTCAACTCTGATCTGATGACTGGGTCACGTGTGCACTCCGTCACCGTCACATTATATCGATAGACACCAAATTAAAACTTAGAAATGGACACAATCCTTGCTTCTATTTTCTACTAGCTGAAACAAGGAACTAGTGTTACACTTTGAAGCTAACAGGTTTGGGCTTTCAAAACGCATTCGCGAGAATTTATTTGTATATATTTATTCAAAATCAATTAACTATTTCACTGTTACTGATAGGTTTATACGTTAAATGTAATCGCAAACTTGATGGTCAGTGTTTTATTGACGGTGTTGTTATATGTTATTGGTATGTGATATTCACGAAGAAAGCCGTTGCACGAAATTGATAACAGCAAAACAAAGCAAAACAAAACCAAAACAAAACACGCTTTGCGCGTTAAAACACAAAACACACATATGCTCGTATGCTCGCGCGCACTCACACACTCACACGCAAACAAACATACACACAGACACACACACAAACACACAAACAAACACACACACACACACACACACACACATACACACACACACACACACATACACACACATATAAAATAGATATGTATAAAATATCAGAAGTTGTGAAAGAAACAATTGAAAGTCAGAAGAGACTTTCTTCTGAGATTTGTTAATATATATATATTTATATACACACTCACAAACACACACATACACACACACACACACACACACACACACACACACACACACACAAGCACACACAAACACGCTCACACACACACACACACACACACACACACACACACACACACACACACACACACACACACACACACACACATCTTTGGTTCCCAACGAACTCACTTTCCTACTAGGTTACCAAGTGCAGTGACAGCGACGTCTACGTATAAAGACCAGTGTCTGAGATAGAAGAATCAGGAAGTCTCATCAAACACCAAACATAACACTTCTGACACAAAGAGCAAAAGGACAGCAAGGGACACAATTTTTGACGAAGATGGCAAGACACAAATCTCCATTAAGCCTGAGTAATGTTCCTCCAGCTATGTAGATGAGATGAGTTTGTTTTTGTGCATAATCGAGCGACACCGAATGACTAAACGCCTTATGTCTGTAGATAATTATATGATATGGTCTATTTAAAAATGTATCACATTTGATATATAATATATTCCCACGATTCGCATCACATAAATAACACAAATGCACGTAAAGTTACAATTTTTAAACGGTATTAGTTGATCCACGTGTGATGTTACATTGGCCAGTGAACCTCCTTTTTACATTAATCAAGTTTTGACTCAATGTTTTAACATAGACGGGGAAATCGAGACGAGGGTCTGGGTGTGTGTGTGTGTGTGTGCGTGTGTGTGTGTGTGGGTGCGTGTTATATGGGTGTGTATGTGTGTGTGTGTGTATGTGTCTGTGTGTGTGTATGTGTGGAGCGATTCCGAGAAAACCACTAGACCGATCTTCATGAGTCTTCACATGGAAATTCCTGGGTTCGATATCCCCAGAACTTTTTTTCATTTTTTTGATAACTATCTTTGATGACGTCATATCCGACTTTTAATGAAAGTTGAGGCCGCACTGTCACACCCTCATTTTTCAACCAAATTGATTGAAATTTTGGTCAAGCGATCTTCGACGACGTCCGGACTATGGGATTGCATTTCAGCTCGGAAGCTTAACAATTAGTTTGCTAATTAAAGTTGTCATTAAAATCGAATTTTCAGTTACAGATTTAACAATGATCGCATTGAAATCCTCATCTTCTCCTGAATTCAGAAATATATAGATATGTCATGTTTACTCTAATAATGTGCTCAGACGGGAAGAAAATAGGTCCAGTAAGTACTTCGGTCGCTTGCTTCGTGGAGACGAGGGTGATCGACCCGCCTCGGTCTGCAGGTTAGCCGATACTATCTGAAGGTAGTCTCGGCGATGACTGTTTTGGGGGTTATTGGTCTTTATAGTTTGTTAACGATTGACTAAATGTTTGTATATATCGCTTCACGCGACTTGTTGTAATTTGACCGACATCACATTTCTTCCAGAGATGACCAAGAACCAAACATCAAAGGTCACTGACAGTGTGCCTTCCTTCCTTCCTTCCTTCATTCCTTCCTTCCTTCATTCCTTCCTTCCTTCCTTCTTCCCTCTTTCCTGTCTTTCATTCTTCTTCCTGTACGTTTCTCTGGCACAAGCAAGGAAAAAAACGTTATTTCAGTTTTTGTTTGATGACTTGATTTTGTAACTTAAGGCTTATTGGGGCCATAGCCCCCAAAAATAGAAATTTCATAATTCCATTATTTCTTTTCAAAAAACCGTCTTATCCCAGTGAAATAGTGCAAGTTAAGTACATGTATCATACGAGAGCCGGTCCATCCTTGTTAAGTTTGCTAAATAAGTACTTAGCGTGACTGTTCTCCCTCATGGGTTTATGCTGTCACGTCGAATGCTGGCGTCAGTCTTCATGGATTCTGACATCATCATTGTCATAATCATCCTACGCTCATAGTCGCAGTCAAAACTTCTTGCTGGGGGTTTTGACGTCCGTTAAATTGCCAGTAGCTGTTGCATGGACTCTTTCGTTGTGAGTGTCAGGATGAAGGTGCCACAGACAATGGGCGGTTCTGGTGAGGTTCTGCCCCTTCTTTTTTTCAGGCGGAACCTCGCGGCAAGATCACACGAGAAAGGAAAAACACGTGCATTGGTCCCAGATAGCAGGTCGCTTTGTTAACAGTTCGTGTGTAAGTCGTGCATTTTATACGGTAAAAAGACAATGGTAACAGGCGGAACCTCGCGGCAAGATCACAGGAGTTGTCTCGCGTTATCGCCCCAGAAGCGCTCATTTTGTTGTGACGTACAGTGAGAGGGAGGATATAAATGTATACAGACACTGTTTCTTTTTCGAAAAGTAATGCAGGCGGGTGATTTTTAACAGGTTTGTTTCCTCCAGATTTCATGTATTCAATTTTGGTTGAGTGTTTACCGTTGAATAGAGGACAATTAACCCCCAACCACAAAGTGAAGCTTATCCGCAAGATAAAATGTGGACCAGCAGAGCAAAACTGTTTCAATTTCCGGACTTTCCCCTATTCTACAACTGTTATACAGGCAGAAATTAATATGTAAAGCGCATTGAGCATATATATGATTATGCGCTATAGCAAATGTCCATTATTATTATTATTTAAGTTATTGAGACATCCCAGTGCACTAAGGGATTTATAGAGCAAATCGAGAAAATTCATTATTGAACGAAGCGCATAGCGCTGAGTTCAATAATTATTTTCGAGATTTGCTCTATAAATCCCTTAGTGCACTGGGATTGTTTCAATAACGATATTGTCAGTACCGCCATAGAAAAAAGAAGATTCCAAACGCACATTTTGCAATGCGCATTTGAATAGGCATAACTGTGTGGTCAGGTCGTGTACAGAAAAGATCTACTTTTGTGTGGGGTGTCTCAAGTGTGTCGTGCTTTCGTCACACGCATTTTAATTTCTGTTGGTAAATTCCAGTGTAGCGTTAATCTGAACAGTGATGATCTTTCAGAGAGACCTCATTTGAACTCGGAGAAAGGCTCTTCATTATTTGCGATTCGAAACCTCCAGTCGAGCTTCGACGGATTGACTATGCGGAGTGACTCCCCTTGAATTGACTCAAAGCGGGACTCGACGGTTCGCACATTTTATTTTTCAAAACAAATGTGGCACATTTCTCGTGTTCTATCTTCGCTCATCGGGGAGTCTGATACTAAACATGAACGGTAAGAATGCTCTGAACCCTACACGTATTATATCCCCATCGTTTTTTCGTTCACATTTGCCCAACATGTTAATTTGCTGAGCGGGGTTAATGTCGTCTGCTAGGCTACCTGCCAACCTGGGCAATGGAACGACTGCAGTCTGCACTGAGTCTGTACGCATGAGGCAGGCTGCTAATACATCTTATATATGGTAAGAACGTTCTGAACCTTACACGTTTTCGATTACGATTGTTCTTGCTTTGAAATAATAATTCTGAAACCATTCATTTACTGAACTGATGTAGTCGTATTTCTGTGTTGTCTGCTACAGAGTCGATCGAGTCAGTCTTCCAAACTGGTCTAGCTGGTACGTTATCGGAATAACACTTGTGTTTTCTGTTAGCCGCTGGGAATTGTATACTAACTCATCATTTGGTAATGTGGATGATAAGCTACATGCCACTAACACGGCATATGAGAAGAATCTATGCAAGTCGGCGAAAATTAGATGAAACACAGCGGCTTCTATTTTTTTAGATCACTGGCACTGGCACAGGCACATGCAATCTGTCAGAAAAAAAACCACTTCTGCTTTAATTGAGAAGCAGGGAATTTATGGTCATTTGGTATTGTGGAGAATATAAGCTACATGTCATTAATTAATTCTGAGGATGAGAGCACAGTCTTGCTTAGGCAAAGGGCGCAAGAATACGCTCTGTGGAAAAGTTAGCGCACTCCAAGAGTGCGCTAACAGTTTTAGCGCATCGCCATTAGCCAATCAACTGGTTCACATCAGTCATGTGACACCAGTACTTACTGACAATTATTATTATTATTATTATTATTATTATTATTATTATTATTATTATTATTATTATTATTTAAGTTATTGAGACATCCCAGTGCACTAAGGGATTTATAGAGCAAATCGAGAAAATTCATTATTGAACGAAGCGCATAGCGCTGAGTTCAATAATTATTTTCGAGATTTGCTCTATAAATCCCTTAGTGCACTGGGATTGTTTCAATAACGATATTGTCGGTACCGCCAGAGAAAAAAGAAGATACAACACGCACATTTTGCTACGCGCATTTGAATAGGCATAACTGTGTGGTCAGGTCGTATAGAAGATCTACTTTTGTGTGGGCTGTCTCGTGTGTTGTGCTTTCATCACACGCAAACTCTTGTTTTAATTTCTGTTGGTAAATTCCAGTGTAGCGTTAAGCTAAACAGTGATGATCTTTCTCTCATTTGAACTCGGAGAAAGGACTGTGCTTTCAGTTATTTGCGGTTCGAAACCTTCATCGAGCTTCGACAGATTGACTGTGCAGAGTTGTGCCCCTTGCCAAGGTCGACGGAAAGCCCATTTTCAAAATAAACGTGGCATGTTTTTCGTGTGGTATCTTCCCTCATCGGGGAGTCTGGTACTAAATATGAACGGTAAGAATGCTCTGAACCCTACACGTATTATATCCCCATCGTTTTATCGTTCACATTTGCCTAACATGTTAATTGGCTGAGCGGGATTTATGTCGTCTGCTAGGCATTTCAAAAACAAAAATTGCTCGTCCCGTTGCACTGAGTCTGCACACATAAAGCAGGCTGGTAATAAGTCTTATATGTGGTAAGAACGTTCTAAACCCTACACGTTTTCGATTCCGATTGTTCTTGCCTTAAAATAAACGGAAAGCATTCATTTACTGAACAGATGCAGTCGTATTTCAGTGTAGTCTGCTACGTGCTGATCTAGCTGCGACGTTATCGGAATAACACTTGTGTTTTCTGTTAGCTGCTGGGAATTGTATACTAACTCATCATTTGGTAATGTGGATAATAAGGTACATGCCACCAACATGGCATAATTATGAGAGGAATCTTCGCAAGTCGAAACTGAAAAATTAGACACAGCGGGTTCTATTTTTAGATCAGTGCAACTGTGGGCGGCACAGGCGCATGCAATCTGTCAGAAAAAAACCCACTTCTGCTTTAATTGAAAAGCAGGACATTTATGGTCATAATCATTGGTATTGTGGAGAATATAAGCTACATGTC
>NC_090256.1:6791274-6831274 GCF_037325665.1 Littorina saxatilis | reverse complement strand
GTCGCAAGGGTCCTTTAAAGTTGGATTGTATACATATTTTGAAGTGACCTTGACCCTGAACTATGGAAGATAACTGTTTCAAACTTAAAAATTATGTGGGGCACATGTTATGCTTTCATCATGAGACACATTTGGTCGCATATGATCAAGGTCACTTTGACCCTTATGAAATGTGACCAAAATAAGGTAGTGAACCACTAAAAGTGACCATATCTCATGGTAGAAAGAGCCAATAAGCACCATTGTACTTCCTATGTCTTGAATTAACAGCTTTGTGTTGCATGACCTTAGATGACCTTGACCTTGGGTCAAGGTCACATGTATTTTGGTAGGAAAAATGTGTAAAGCAGTTCTTAGTGTATGATGTCATTGCTAGGTTTAGTTATTTGACCTTGACCCTGAAGGTCAAGGTCATGTAAAGGTCAAGGATGTGAGTCGTATGGGCTTTGCCCTTCTTGTTTAAATAGTGAACTGCGAAAGCGAGCTGTTTACGATTTGAAAAAGCAACGAGTGTAAATCTGGTACGACACAGCAAGCCATGTAGTATTCTGTTTATCCTACATTATATACTTCTGTGCCAGATCTAACTAAAAGTCACCGACAGCGATATTGCCTTTGGATCAACCGCTTTAGAACTTCAAACCACTTTACTCAATTTGACATTCATTCCTCCGCCATGACACACACTCTCAAACTAGGACAAAGTAGTTCGCCTTTGTCAACACTGTTAAGTTTAATATTCGAACAATCAAAACCGAGTACCTGCAAAACCGGTAAAATCCGTTGCGTTGATCGCGAGTCATGGCGGAGTATTCGAGCGAAGCAATGGTGACGCACGCTTCGAGACAATTTGTGGAAGAAATCAAACCCATCACTTCAAAATATACCAGATAAAAAGAAAAGCAGTGGCCACAGGATAAAAGAAACCAAAAGGAACAACAACAGCAAAGCATATCCTTCCTCGATAGGATTAGCTTGACCTTCCGGTTTATCCCATGTACTACTAATTTACATAGCTTGACCTTCCGGTTGACCTCATTTACATGATATACACACGTGTGATTTGAACGATTTTTATCTCACGGTTATCTCTCTCACGTATGTGGGATAAATTTACTAACATTGTTCACAGTTCTCTGGGGAAAACTAAATTCTTGCAAAGTGCACAGTCGGATGAGAAGTGACAGTCAAATGCATATATACCCCTTCTTCAAAGTCAGTCAAACAAAGTTGTCAGTCAAGTACTGCTTGAAACAGGTGTACATGGCAGGCAGGTTTGCTGGAGATTCGACTGTGAATGTTCTGCCAGAAGAAGAAAATGGTGCAAGCACAATGTTGTGTCCAAAAACAACCGATGCAGGAATCTGGCAGAAGTCAGCGATAGGTTCTCCTTTTTGTGGAACGATATTAGATCGAGCACCATGCCATTCACAAGTTCTGATGGACGGTCAAGGTCTTCCAGAAGGTCCGGATTGAGCAGGTGGTTTCTTGTGATCCTATGTTTCAGCAAATGAACCCCAACATTCCGGCCCATGATGCAACGCCCTGCGTCGATATCCAAAAATGCTTCTAGTTCTAATCCAGTCTTATTCCCCAGCTTTGTTGCTTCTTTCACTGTTCCCTCAATTTCTGCCTTGATTTCAAGTCCTTGCAGCAAGTTCACTCGAACACTTTGGGGAGAAATGAAACCAGGTCACTCCAATCCCTCCCTGTTTCCAACCGAAGCAGATCCAGCTGCAACAATAGCTTGTTGGTCAGTGGTACCAGCTGAAGTTTGGGTGGTCGACCTCTTCCAGTTGCTGTGAGTGTGAAAGCAGACTTCATTTGCTGGAAGTGAGCATCATCTGTAACACGCACAAACAAAACAAAAATGTAATACTATGTTCATAATATTTTTGTACTGAAACCATGAAGGCTACCAGTAAGTTCGTCACGCGGTAGATTCGTCACCCGTGACGAAATTACTGGCAGGGGTGGGCGGGTGTTAAGCTTAGAGCTTATGCTTTCAGATGTTTGATTTGTGGGAGAGATTCAAGATTCACTGACATTTTTTAGAGAGAGAGAAAGAGAGAGAGAGAGAGAGAGAAAGAGAGAGAGAGTTGTTATTTTAAAACCCGAGATCTACTCATTGTGCAGTTCTCAACTGAGCAGTTTTCAGACGACACAGTCCGAGCGTTGTTATTTTAAAACCCGAGATCTACTCATTGAGCAGTTCTCAACCCGAGATCTACTCATTGAGCAGTTCTCAAAAGCATGTAGTCTGAGAGAGGGAGCGAGAGAGAGAGAGAGAGAGAGAGAGAGAGAGAGAGAGAGAGAGAGAGAGAGAGAGAGAGAGAGAGAGAGAGAGAGAGAGACGGACGGACGTACATACACCCATATCCATGACACGCACGCACACACACGCACGTACAAACGCACAAACACTCACACACACCATCGCACACACACCCACACACTGACTAACACCCACACACGCGCGACCAAGAGAGAGAGAGAGGGAGTCCTATGACTTCAACCTCACTGTCAAGGAGGCAGAGAAACTCAATGTGAGGAGAGGGAGGGGTGGAAGGAGGTGAGAGAGAGAGAGAGAGAGAGAGAGAGAGAGAGAGAGAGAGAGATAGAGAGAGCCGCGCTCGGACTACTGTGGCGAAGTTACCGGGACCGGTGACGAATCTACCGTGTGACGAACTTACTGGAAGCCACCATGAAGGCCTGTTTACTTTCAGTTTTACTTTTGTCCCAAAACAAAAGTTTGCTTTGTTTTTCTGTCATGTATTTGGTTATTTTTTAACTCGTTTCTAATTTATTATATCACCTTGCTTGTCATGAGAAACAAATTAGTAATCACACAAGTTTGATGGACCATAAACTCTGATTAACTGGGGGGAAAAGGAAGAAGGAATGGAGATGCGCTAGGGTCAGTGCATGTGTTCTGCGCGAACTTAGAATCCGGTTTCATTCTAGAATGGACCGGGTCCAGGTTGGAATTCTAACCCTGCGCAAGTACAGGGGTGCCATTCTAGAATGAAACCCTTGTTGCTGGTCCATTCTAGAATCGGCCCTGCGCAAGGTTGGAATTTGGGTCCAAGTTGGAATAGTCATTTCAGTTAGACTATCACACAGCCAAAGCCACAAATGTGGATTTTCTGTTTGTTTTTGTTTTTTGTGTGTTTAGTTGGGGTTTTTTTCCGGGTTTTTTACACTTTACTCAAAGACATCGTGAATTGGGATTGTGATGTTCTGAAAGTGATTACGATTTTGAGAGACACTCAGCACTGATCGCTACGAACGGAAATTTCCGGACTGACAGTGTTTTGACGATCTCGCTTGTAACTGGATTTTCTGTTTGTTTTTGTTTTTTGTGTGTTTGGTTGGGTTTTTTTTCTCGGGTTTTTTACACTTTACTCAAAGACATCGTGAATTGGGATTGTGATGTGATGTTCTGAAAGTGATTACGATTTTGAGAGACACTCAGCACTGATCGCTACGAACGGAAATTTCCGGACTGACTTAATCTTATTCATATACATGAAGAGTTTGAAACGTGGGCATATCACAGTTTGGAAGGTAGGGATTCTGATAGATTAAATAAAAACTGTCAAACTTTTAGGCATGGAATTCCCCTTTGAGAGTATTTGTTGTGGTAGTACTACTACTATGAATTGCTTTCAATGTTTTTCCCATAATATTATAAAACCAGACAAAAGTTGTTGTTGATTTCTGTTTTTGTTAATGTCAACTTTTTTTTAAACCTGTGACAACAGCTCTATAACTCACTCTGTCCTTCTGTTGGTCTGTCTGTCGGTTAGTCGGTCTGACTGCCGTCTGTCTGTCTGTCTGTCTGTCTGTCTGTCAAAAAAATTGTCAAAAAAACAGACATTTCCGAGAGGGAGACAGCGCTGACATTGCAAGCGGCCGCAACCGGCTCTCATCACAAAAACAACTGCCCTGCAAACAATACCGCCCTGGTAGTCCCCCTTGCTATGGTCTGCCTTTGTTTATTGCGTACTCAGGAGTGTCAACTTTCTTGACATGACATGACATCGCAAGATCGCCAAAGGATTTTTTTCAGGGGTAGACAAATCAGCCCCATCTTATCAAAGGGAAGGTGCAGGTGGAGATAATTCAAGGGAAGACAACTCTGTCTTACCTACAAACATTACGGCCCCCTTTATTCAAGGGTTTCATTCTAGAATGGCACCCCTGTACTTGCGCAGGGTTAGAATTCCAACCTGGACCCGGTCCATTCTAGAATGAAACCGGATTCTAAGAACGCGCAGAACACATGTAAGCTACGCTACTCGTTGCTAGGCCTAGTCTTGCACTTCCGGTTTTAGCAAAGGAACAATTATTCCTTTTAATCCTAATTTAATCCTCAAGAAAACAACAACTGAGAAACAAAAACCATCGGAGTAATAATTCAAGATTAGTTTGAAACAAATATATCACATGTACGGCGAAAGGCAAAAAATAACTTAGGTCGTTTATCGAGTACCCCCATTTCAACACCCAATACAAAATGACCCAGCACAAACTACTATCATCAAAATGAAAACTACGCACTCAAAACGCTAAATTCAGCAGAATGGTTCGACAGATCAACTTCTAAACACTAAATGAACAGAAAAACATCAACACTTACCAAGGATGGGTTTGATTTCTTCCACAAATTGTCTCGAAGCGTGCGTCACCATCGCTTCGCTTGAATACTCCGCCATGACTCGCGATCAACGCAACGGATTTTACCGGTTTTGCAGGTCCTCGGTTTTGATTGGCTCGCGCTTCGCGCGCATGAATCTTAAACGGAAACTTCCATATTTGGAGGATTCACAAGAAATCGGACTTTCTAGCGCATCTTTTACGACTACGATCGTTTGAGTTGTTTTTAAGTTACGAAAGGTTAAAGTTGGGCAATTTTTTATTGTCCATGTCTAAAATCCACCATCGATTTAATCTAAAAAATACCCCCCCTAGAAAGAAAAGGGACTCTTTCTTTAGCAGTTGACACTGGTTTCCGATCGTTGAATGAAACTATTTTTAGAAAATACAACGCCGAAAGGGAAACACCACAAAAAGTTGAAGAGCAAGTAGTAATGGCGGTCGCGTCACGGCTGTCCGAAAATCCGGAGAGAGTATTTGTGATTCACGCACACGCATTCAATCCAAGCACATTTTGCAAACAAATGGCATGGGGTAAAAGACAAAGAATCCAACTTCATTTCTGTAGTTTCCATTTTCAATAATATGCCATATATTGAAAGCTGTCGGAAATTGAAAACGTGTTATTTTCAGCACAGATCTCGCTTTCCCGCATGGGACTAGCGTTACTGCCGCTACCTACTTTTAGGTATGAAATGATAGCATGTGCATGTGTGTAGGTATGCGAGCGCACGCTCGCGCGCGCGAGCATGTGTGTGTATATGTGTGCATGTGTGTGTGTGTGCATGTGTGTGTGTGTGTGTGTGTGTGTGTGTGTGTGTGTGTGTGTGTGTGACGTGTAAGTGTGTGTGTGTAAGTGTGTGTGAGTTTGTGTGTGCGTGTGTGTGTATACGTGGGTGTGTGTGTATGTGTGTGTGTGTGTGTATGTGCGCAGTCTTTGCTTTCGTTTACAATTATTCTCTGTATATGTTCCAAGGACAGGTTGGAAGATTAGGCTAAGCCTAAAACATTTATCCTTATGTAATAAAGTTCTGAGCTCTCTCTCTCTCTTCCTCTCTCTCTCTCTGTCTCTCTCTGTCTCTCCCTCTCTCTCTCTCTCTTTCCCTTTATCTCTCTTTTTCTCGCTCTCTCTCCCTCTCCCTCTCTCTATCTCTCTCTCTCTCTCCCTCACTGTCTCACTGTCTCTCTCTCTCTCTCTCTCTCTCGCACTCTCTCTCTCTCGCACTCTCTCGCACTCTCTCTCTCTCTCTCTCTCTCTCTCTCTCTCTCTCTCTCTCTCTCTCTCTCTCTCTCTCTCTCTCTCTCTCTCTCTCTTCCATACTTAAAAAAAAAAAAAATACCACAGACGAGTTGAATACACCGGTAATAACAACAGGAAGACTGCAAGACGGACGGATCAGAACGTCATTCAACATTTACCCTCTGTGGAGGATTTGGATCTGCATAGTAAATATCTCATCAGACGCGATTGACACTGATACCTAGACTTATAATACCGGCATAATCTGGCTGTAGGTGTCTGGGTTCTGCAACGTTTGTAAACGCCTACAAAGCGTCTGATGAAACTGCTGCACCCATTTGCCATACTACACACGTCTGCACACTTTGTCAGATATCTCTAGGGTACAAGAAAGCACGTGACATTGCTAAAAAAAATCTGTTGAATACGATATGATCGGTGTATTTTCCGACCGAAACAGGCATTCTTTTCACTCCAATTGAAGGATTTTTCGATCGGAATCTTGGTCAGATGAAGACACACGTGTCAATTTCGCTCTTACTTAAAAGTGATGACAAAGACAAGACAAGACAAGACAAGACAAGACAAGACAAATTCTGTATTAACGAGGGTAACGGCATAAGCAAACAGGTGCCTTTTGACATCTAGCCCTCGCCCATGGGAGGGTTTCATCTAATGATAATACGTTTTAAAAGTGTTAGAATATCAATCAAAGAAGTAATAAAATAAAATAAAAATTAAAAACGAACAAACAAACGACAGGTAACAAGCCATCATACTACGTGCTTCTCGAACTCATGGAGTAATTCGTTTCCACAAATATACGAATGTAAAGTTCGAGTACCGTCCTGCTCCCCCCCCCCCCCCCCCTCCCCAATACTTTCCCCCATCCCCTGCCAATAGGTCCCTCCCCAGATTTCAACCAGATTTGTTTGAGTCCAGATGTTCTTTGATCCTTGTCCGTAAAAGCCTGCGACATGGCAGCTAGGATTCCAAGTCTTAGATCTTCGGGAGTCTTTTCTCTTTGTCTAACCCGCAAGCTTAAGCCGTGAATGTTAGCCTGCACAGACAAGACAGCATATGTTAAGGCCAAAAAAAAATAGGTGTGGTTACGGTAACATAGCCCCAAAAAATAGGGTAGGTAGGTAGGCAATCACTTTTTTTTTAAACTTTTTTTTCTAATGTGTACAAATTAAACCTACTTGACAGGGAAATAAGTGTGCGACTCTGGCGCTTTCGCTTTCATTGCGTTTTTTGCACTCGTTTTTTTTTGTTTGACAAATGTAATAACAAGTTATAGGATCGGCCCCTAAAAATAGGGTAGGTCGGGTTACCGTAACCACACCTATTTTATTTTTAGGCCTAAGCAAAAATCTCGAGTAACCAATTAAAGCAGCCTTCCATAGTCGTTGTGGAATATCGATCTCTGCTTTCCCAACAGACAGTAAAGCCCGAGCCCTCTGCTGTATATAATTCATGAACCTTGACAAAGAACAGCCAGGGCTTGAAAGCAGAGAACGTTCATCGCGACAGCCGGATAGGGCCAAACTTCAGAAGAACGGGTTTCTCCGAAGATTTCTCTCGTTCCCTTGACGAAATACAACAAATTAAAAGTAGTGATTAATATTGAAAGCCACAGACGAAAAAGGTCAAGCATGAGGAAAAAAAGGGTTTCCCAAAGGGTTCTCATGATGCTTCACGAACACGAAGTCACAGATAGCATTATAGGCGATTTAATGGGATGGCGTTGGTTCTGTGCGACGCTCAGTTTTCGAGATAGGTGTGACTGACGAAGAACAGGACGTCACATTCCAAATAAGCACGACTATGTTGCAGGTGGAAGCCGCTGAGATTGCATTTCTTCGGGAGGTTTCCGCAAAAATAGATATTACACGATTTGCGCGAAACAGTTGAGAAGCAGACGATCTCTGAGATCTCTGTTCGTCTCGTGATAACGTTATTTTGTATGATAACGATTTACTTGCAAACTAAAGTATACAATTTGGTGTGTCAGTGGTAAATGTAAATAGAAATGTGTAATACAGACAAAGCAAACAAATAAACGTGTTTTTCTCGTGAAAATGTTGCGTTGTGCGGGTGTTTGGGTGGCCACGTGATGTACACAAAGCAAAGTGCGGGACGGACTCTGCTCTGTGCTGTAACACTGGCAAGTTCAAAACACGAGAAAAACGATTTCGTTACGCGGGCAGCCACAGGGGATGTATGTATTTTTCAAATGGTTGTAAAATAAGTCTTGTATTTATCACCGTACTCAGGCCCTGTTCTTTTTTTCGTCACACCTAAAACCGTTATTTCTTGTGAACGACGCAGCATTAATTGCCACAGCTGTTCCGAGCTTTTAAGCCTTGTGAAACCGTCCCTTCTACCGTTTCCGGCCAGGGGATTGGGCGAGAAGGGTCCAGAAACTCTGATTGGTTCAAAGCATGTATAATGCACAGTGGAAAGTTTTGAATTAGCTACCGAATGTGCTTTGGGATCATTTTGGTTAAATGTAAGCAATATTCTAGGAAAATGTTTACTTTAAAACGTCATGACGCTAGGTGTCGAAGGAATGTAGCGTCTTTTTATGTTTTGGTTTGTTTGTTTCTTTCTGTGTTTCTTTCTGTGTTTCTTTCTTTCTGTCTTTCTTTCTTTCTCTTTTTCTTTCTTTCCGTCTTTCCCTCTTTCTTTCTATCTTTTTTGTTTATCTCCCTTCAAGCGATTCAAACAGGAATGGCTTCGCATGGTTGACGTTCGTCCATTGCACACTTTTAGAGGCGTCTGAGGACAAGACGTTGAATACGTGTGGAAGCCATGCAAAGACTCGTGAGATTATACCGGTTCATCACAAGAAACACGGCCTCCTCCGCATCCCCCCTTATCCCCACCCCCTTTGAGTTATAGCCAGAGCGACTCCATAGAAAGCTTATGTACGGTCGCAAGCCCTTGTCTTGTCCCGTCATCTGCGCTCGGCATTGTCTCGTGTCCATGGCAAACAGTCAATCACTCGGCACGGTTGCCCCCCCCTCCCCCTCCCCCTCCTCCCCCCCCCCCCCACACACACACCTTTCTCATCCTCTCTTATCCCTCATCCTCGGCTTTCCTCTTGTCCCCCTCCTCTAATCTTCATTTTTCACTTCATCCGTCTTTCCCAATTCAGTCAGCAACTGTCTCCTATACCTCTCCCGCTCCCTCCCCCTCCCCCTCCCACTTGTCCTCCCCCTCCCCCTCCCACTTGTCCTCCCCCTCAATCTATTATTCCCATCCCTTTCTCTTTCATTCCACAGCCCATCTTCCTCAGTTCTCTTGCTAGTAAGTCTCCAAGAACTTACTTTGATGAATTAGAGGTACATGTACGTGTCGCCGCCCCCCCCCCCCCCCCCCCCCCCCCCCCCCCCTCCCACCTTCTAGCTCGATCCCATTGTTGGATACGTTTAGGAAGAAACAATGCGTTTTGCATATCAGACGCATACTTTTCATTTGACAATAACCAATACGATATTTCTTCCCTTCTCAAACTTTTCCCTTCTCAAACTTTTCCCTTCTCAAACTTAGTTAAAGGGATACTATCACTCCTAGAATGTGGGGAGATTGTCTGGTGAATGTGATGAATGGGAAGAGTTTGGGGAGATTGTCTGGTGAATGTGATGAATGGGAAGAGTTTGGGGAGATTGTCTGGTGAATGTGATGAATGGGAAGAGTTTGGGGAGATTGTCTGGTGAATGTGATGAATGGGAAGAGTGTGGGGAGATTGTTTGGTAAATGTGATGAATGGGAAGAGTTTGGGGAGATTTTCTGGTGAATGTGATGAATGGGAAGAGTTTGGGGAGACTGTCTGGTGAATGTGATGAATGGGAAGAGTTTGGGAAGATTGTCTGGTGAATGTGATGAATGGGAAGAGTTTGGGGAGATTGTCTGGTGAATGTGATGAATGGGAAGAGTTTGGGGAGATTGTCTGGTGAATGTGATGAATGGGAAGAGTTTGGGGAGATTGTCTGGTGAATGTGATGAATGGGAAGAGTTTGGGGAGATTGTCTGGTGAATGTGATGAATGGGAAGAGTTTGGGGAGATTGTCTGGTGAATGTGATGAATAGGAAGAGTTTGGGGAGATTGTCTGGTGAATGTGATGAATGGGAAGAGTTTGGGGAGATTGTCTGGTGAATGTGATGAATGGGAAGAGTTTGGGGAGATTGTCTGGTGAATGTGATGAATGGGAAGAGTTTGGGGAGATTGTCTGGTGAATGTGATGAATGGGAAGAGTTTGGGGAGATTGTCTGGTGAATGTGATGAATGGGAAGAATGTGGGGAGATTGTCTGGTAAATGTGATGAATGGGAAGAGTGTGGGGAGATTGTCTGGTGAATGTGATGAATGGGAAGAGTTTGGGGAGATTGTCTGGTGAATGTGATGGATGGGAAGAGTGTGGGGAGATTGTCTGGTGAATGTGATGGATGGGAAGAGTGTGGGGAGATTGTCTGGTGAATGTGATGAATGGGAAGAGTGTGGGGAGATTGTCTGGTAAATGTAATGAATGGGAAGAGTGTGGGGAGATTGTCTGGTGAATGTGATGGATGGGAAGAGTGTGGGGAGATTGTCTGGTAAATGTGATGAATGGGAAGAGTGTGGGGAGATTGTCTGGTAAATGGGAAGAGTGTGGGGAGATTGTCTGGTAAATGTGATGGATAGGAAGAGTGTGGGGAGATTGTCTGGTAAATGTGATGAATGGGAAGAGTGTGGGGAGATTGTCTGGTAAATGGGAAGAGTGTGGGGAGATTGTCTGGTGAATGTGATGGATGGGAAGAGTGTGGGGAGATTGTCTGGTAAATGTGATGAATGGGAAGAGTGTGGGGAGATTGTCTGGTAAATGGGAAGAGTGTGGGGAGATTGCCTGGTAAATGTGATGGATGGGAAGAGTGTGGGGAGATTGTCTGGTAAATGTGATGAATGGGAAGAGTGTCGGGAGATTGTCTGGTAAATGGGAAGAGTGTGGGGAGATTGTCTGGTAAATGTGATGGATGGGAAGAGTGTGGGGAGATTGTCTGGTAAATGTGATGAATGGGAAGAGTGTGGGGAGATTGTCTGGTAAATGTGATGAATGGGAAGAGTGTGGGGAGATTGTCTGGTGAATGTGATGGATGGGAAGAGTGTGGGGAGATTGTCTGGTAAATGTGATGGATGGGAAGAGTGTGGGGAGATTGTCTGGTAAATGTGATGAATGGAAAGAGTGTGGGGAGATTGTCTGGTAAATGTGATGAATGGGAAGAGTGTGGAGAGATTGTCTGGTAAATGTGATGAATGGGAAGAGTGTGGGGAGATTGTCTGGTAAATGTGATGAATGGGAAGAGTGTGGGGAGATTGTCTGGTAAATGTGATGAATGGGAAGAGTGTGGGGAGATTGTCTGGTAAATGTGATGAATGGGAAGAATGTGGGGAGATTGTCTGGTAAATGTGATGAATGGGAAGAGTGTGGGGAGATTGTCTGGTAAATGGGAAGAGTGTGGGGAGATTGTCTGGTGAATGTGATGGATGGGAAGAGTGTGGGGAGATTGTCTGGTGAATGTGATGAATGGGAAGAGTTTGGGGAGACTGTCTGGTGAATGTGATGAATGGGAAGAGTTTGGGGAGATTGTCTGGTGAATGTGATGAATGGGAAGAGTTTGGGGAGATTGTCTGGTGAATGTGATGAATGGGAAGAGTTTGGGGAGATTGTCTGGTGAATGTGATGAATGGGAAGAGTTTGGGGAGATTGTCTGGTGAATGTGATGAATGGGAAGAGTTTGGGGAGATTGTCTGGTGAATGTGATGAATGGGAAGAGTTTGGGGAGATTGTCTGGTGAATGTGATGAATAGGAAGAGTTTGGGGAGATTGTCTGGTGAATGTGATGAATGGGAAGAGTTTGGGGAGATTGTCTGGTGAATGTGATGAATGGGAAGAGTTTGGGGAGATTGTCTGGTGAATGTGATGAATGGGAAGAGTTTGGGGAGATTGTCTGGTGAATGTGATGAATGGGAAGAGTTTGGGGAGATTGTCTGGTGAATGTGATGAATGGGAAGAATGTGGGGAGATTGTCTGGTAAATGTGATGAATGGGAAGAGTGTGGGGAGATTGTCTGGTGAATGTGATGAATGGGAAGAGTTTAGGGAGATTGTCTGGTGAATGTGATGGATGGGAAGAGTGTGGGGAGATTGTCTGGTGAATGTGATGGATGGGAAGAGTGTGGGGAGATTGTCTGGTGAATGTGATGAATGGGAAGAGTGTGGGGAGATTGTCTGGTAAATGTGATGAATGGGAAGAGTGTGGGGAGATTGTCTGGTGAATGTGATGGATGGGAAGAGTGTGGGGAGATTGTCTGGTAAATGTGATGAATAAGAAGAGTGTGGGGAGATTGTCTGGTAAATGGGAAGAGTGTGGGGAGATTGTCTGGTAAATGTGATGGATAGGAAGAGTGTGGGGAGATTGTCTGGTAAATGTGATGAATGGGAAGAGTGTGGGGAGATTGTCTGGTAAATGGGAAGAGTGTGGGGAGATTGTCTGGTGAATGTGATGGATGGGAAGAGTGTGGGGAGATTGTCTGGTAAATGTGATGAATGGGAAGAGTGTGGGGAGATTGTCTGGTAAATGGGAAGAGTGTGGGGAGATTGTCTGGTAAATGTGATGGATGGGAAGAGTGTGGGGAGATTGTCTGGTAAATGTGATGAATGGGAAGAGTGTCGGGAGATTGTCTGGTAAATGGGAAGAGTGTGGGGAGATTGTCTGGTAAATGTGATGGATGGGAAGAGTGTGGGGAGATTGTCTGGTAAATGTGATGAATGGGAAGAGTGTGGGGAGATTGTCTGGTAAATGTGATGAATGGGAAGAGTGTGGGGAGATTGTCTGGTGAATGTGATGGATGGGAAGAGTGTGGGGAGATTGTCTGGTAAATGTGATGGATGGGAAGAGTGTGGGGAGATTGTCTGGTAAATGTGATGAATGGAAAGAGTGTGGGGAGATTGTCTGGTAAATGTGATGAATGGGAAGAGTGTGGAGAGATTGTCTGGTAAATGTGATGAATGGGAAGAGTGTGGGGAGATTGTCTGGTAAATGTGATGAATGGGAAGAGTGTGGGGAGGTTGTCTGGTAAATGTGATGAATGGGAAGAGTGTGGGGAGATTGTCTGGTAAATGTGATGAATGGGAAGAATGTGGGGAGATTGTCTGGTAAATGTGATGAATGGGAAGAGTGTGGGGAGATTGTCTGGTAAATGTGATGGATGGGAAGAGTGTGGGGAGATTGTCTGGTAAATGTGATGAATGGGAAGAGTGTGGGGAGATTGTCTGGTAAATGGGAAGAGTGTGGGGAGATTGTCTGGTAAATGTGATGGATGGGAAGAGTGTGGGGAGATTGTCTGGTAAATGTGATGAATGGGAAGAGTGTCGGGAGATTGTCTGGTAAATGGGAAGAGTGTGGGGAGATTGTCTGGTAAATGTGATGGATGGGAAGAGTGTGGGGAGATTGTCTGGTAAATGTGATGAATGGGAAGAGTGTGGGGAGATTGTCTGGTAAATGTGATGAATGGGAAGAGTGTGGGGAGATTGTCTGGTGAATGTGATGGATGGGAAGAGTGTGGGGAGATTGTCTGGTAAATGTGATGGATGGGAAGAGTGTGGGGAGATTGTCTGGTAAATGTGATGAATGGAAAGAGTGTGGGGAGATTGTCTGGTAAATGTGATGAATGGGAAGAGTGTGGAGAGATTGTCTGGTAAATGTGATGAATGGGAAGAGTGTGGGGAGATTGTCTGGTAAATGTGATGAATGGGAAGAGTGTGGGGAGATTGTCTGGTAAATGTGATGAATGGGAAGAGTGTGGGGAGATTGTCTGGTAAATGTGATGAATGGGAAGAATGTGGGGAGATTGTCTGGTAAATGTGATGAATGGGAAGAGTGTGGGGAGATTGTCTGGTAAATGGGAAGAGTGTGGGGAGATTGTCTGGTGAATGTGATGGATGGGAAGAGTGTGGGGAGATTGTCTGGTAAATGTGATGAATGGGAAGAGTGTGGGGAGATTGTCTGGTAAATGGGAAGAGTGTGGGGAGATTGTCTGGTAAATGTGATGGATGGGAAGAGTGTGGGGAGATTGTCTGGTAAATGTGATGAATGGGAAGAGTGTGGGGAGATTGTCTGGTAAATGGGAAGAGTGTGGGGAGATTGTCTGGTGAATGTGATGGATGGGAAGAGTGTGGGGAGATTGTCTGGTAAATGTGATGAATGGGAAGAGTGTGGGGAGATTGTCTGGTAAATGGGAAGAGTGTGGGGAGATTGTCTGGTAAATGTGATGGATGGGAAGAGTGTGGGGAGATTGTCTGGTAAATGTGATGAATGGGAAGAGTGTGGTGAGATTGTCTGGTAAATGGGAAGAGTGTGGGGAGATTGTCTGGTAAATGTGATGGATGGGAAGAGTGTGGGGAGATTGTCTGGTAAATGTGATGAATGGGAAGAGTGTGGGGAGATTGTCTGGTAAATGTGATGAATGGGAAGAGTGTGGGGAGATTGTCTGGTAAATGTGATGAATGGGAAGAATGTGGGGAGATTGTCTGGTAAATGTGATGAATGGGAAGAGTGTGGGGAGATTGTCTGGTAAATGGGAAGAGTGTGGGGAGATTGTCTGGTGAATGTGATGGATGGGAAGAGTGTGGGGAGATTGTCTGGTGAATGTGATGAATGGGAAGAGTTTGGGGAGATTGTCTGGTGAATGTGATGAATGGGAAGAGTTTGGGGAGATTGTCTGGTGAATGTGATGAATGGGAAGAGTTTGGGGAGATTGTCTGGTGAATGTGATGAATGGGAAGAGTTTGGGGAGATTGTCTGGTGAATGTGATGAATGGGAAGAGTTTGGGGAGATTGTCTGGTGAATGTGATGAATGGGAAGAGTTTGGGGAGATTGTCTGGTGAATGTGATGAATGGGAAGAGTTGGGGAGATTGTCTGGTGAATGTGATGAATAGGAAGAGTTTGGGGAGATTGTCTGGTGAATGTGATGAATGGGAAGAGTTTGGGGAGATTGTCTGGTGAATGTGATGAATGGGAAGAGTTTGGGGAGATTGTCTGGTGAATGTGATGAATGGGAAGAGTTTGGGGAGATTGTCTGGTGAATGTGATGAATGGGAAGAGTTGGGGAGATTGTCTGGTGAATGTGATGAATGGGAAGAATGTGGGGAGATTGTCTGGTGAATGTGATGAATGGGAAGAGTGTGGGGAGATTGTCTGGTGAATGTGATGAATGGGAAGAGTTTAGGGAGATTGTCTGGTGAATGTGATGGATGGGAAGAGTGTGGGGAGATTGTCTGGTGAATGTGATGGATGGGAAGAGTGTGGGGAGATTGTCTGGTGAATGTGATGAATGGGAAGAGTGTGGGGAGATTGTCTGGTAAATGTGATGAATGGGAAGAGTGTGGGGAGATTGTCTGGTGAATGTGATGGATGGGAAGAGTGTGGGGAGATTGTCTGGTAAATGTGATGAATGGGAAGAGTGTGGGGAGATTGTCTGGTAAATGGGAAGAGTGTGGGGAGATTGTCTGGTAAATGTGATGGATAGGAAGAGTGTGGGGAGATTGTCTGGTAAATGTGATGAATGGGAAGAGTGTGGGGAGATTGTCTGGTAAATGGGAAGAGTGTGGGGAGATTGTCTGGTGAATGTGATGGATGGGAAGAGTGTGGGGAGATTGTCTGGTAAATGTGATGAATGGGAAGAGTGTGGGGAGATTGTCTGGTAAATGGGAAGAGTGTGGGGAGATTGTCTGGTAAATGTGATGGATGGGAAGAGTGTGGGGAGATTGTCTGGTAAATGTGATGAATGGGAAGAGTGTCGGGAGATTGTCTGGTAAATGGGAAGAGTGTGGGGAGATTGTCTGGTAAATGTGATGGATGGGAAGAGTGTGGGGAGATTGTCTGGTAAATGTGATGAATGGGAAGAGTGTGGGGAGATTGTCTGGTAAATGTGATGAATGGGAAGAGTGTGGGGAGATTGTCTGGTGAATGTGATGGATGGGAAGAGTGTGGGGAGATTGTCTGGTAAATGTGATGGATGGGAAGAGTGTGGGGAGATTGTCTGGTAAATGTGATGAATGGAAAGAGTGTGGGGAGATTGTCTGGTAAATGTGATGAATGGGAAGAGTGTGGGAGATTGTCTGGTAAATGTGATGAATGGGAAGAGTGTGGGGAGATTGTCTGGTAAATGTGATGAATGGGAAGAGTGTGGGGAGATTGTCTGGTAAATGTGATGAATGGGAAGAGTGTGGGGAGATTGTCTGGTAAATGTGATGAATGGGAAGAGTGTGGGGAGATTGTCTGGTAAATGTGATGAATGGGAAGAGTGTGGGGAGATTGTCTGGTAAATGTGATGGATGGGAAGAGTGTGGGGAGATTGTCTGGTAAATGTGATGAATGGGAAGAGTGTGGGGAGATTGTCTGGTAAATGGGAAGAGTGTGGGGAGATTGTCTGGTAAATGTGATGGATGGGAAGAGTGTGGGGAGATTGTCTGGTAAATGTGATGAATGGGAAGAGTGTGGGGAGATTGTCTGGTAAATGGGAAGAGTGTGGGGAGATTGTCTGGTAAATGTGATGGATGGGAAGAGTGTGGGGAGATTGTCTGGTAAATGTGATGAATGGGAAGAGTGTGGGGAGATTGTCTGGTAAATGTGATGAATGGGAAGAGTGTGGGGAGATTGTCTGGTGAATGTGATGGATGGGAAGAGTGTGGGGAGATTGTCTGGTAAATGTGATGAATGGGAAGAGTGTGGGGAGATTGTCTGGTAAATGTGATGAATGGAAAGAGTGTGGGGAGATTGTCTGGTAAATGTGATGAATGGGAAGAGTGTGGAGAGATTGTCTGGTAAATGTGATGAATGGGAAGAGTGTGGGGAGATTGTCTGGTAAATGTGATGAATGGGAAGAGTGTGGGGAGATTGTCTGGTAAATGTGATGAATGGGAAGAGTGTGGGGAGATTGTCTGGTAAATGTGATGAATGGGAAGAGTGTGGGGAGATTGTCTGGTAAATGTGATGAATGGGAAGAGTGTGGGGAGATTGTCTGGTAAATGGGAAGAGTGTGGGGAGATTGTCTGGTGAATGTGATGGATGGGAAGAGTGTGGGGAGATTGTCTGGTAAATGTGATGAATGGGAAGAGTGTGGGGAGATTGTCTGGTAAATGGGAAGAGTGTGGGGAGATTGTCTGGTAAATGTGATGGATGGGAAGAGTGTGGGGAGATTGTCTGGTAAATGTGATGAATGGGAAGAGTGTGGGGAGATTGTCTGGTAAATGGGAAGAGTGTGGGGAGATTGTCTGGTGAATGTGATGGATGGGAAGAGTGTGGGGAGATTGTCTGGTAAATGTGATGAATGGGAAGAGTGTGGGGAGATTGTCTGGTAAATGGGAAGAGTGTGGGGAGATTGTCTGGTAAATGTGATGGATGGGAAGAGTGTGGGGAGATTGTCTGGTAAATGTGATGAATGGGAAGAGTGTGGGGAGATTGTCTGGTAAATGGGAAGAGTGTGGGGAGATTGTCTGGTAAATGTGATGGATGGGAAGAGTGTGGGGAGATTGTCTGGTAAATGTGATGAATGGGAAGAGTGTGGGGAGATTGTCTGGTAAATGTGATGAATGGGAAGAGTGTGGGGAGATTGTCTGGTAAATGTGATGAATGGGAAGAGTGTGGGGAGATTGTCTGGTAAATGTGATGAATGGGAAGAGTGTGGGGAGATTGTCTGGTAAATGTGATGAATGGGAAGAGTGTGGGGAGATTGTCTGGTGAATGTGATGGATGGGAAGAGTGTGGGGAGATTGTCTGGTGAATGTGATGGAATGGGAAGAGTGTGGGGAGATTGTCTGGTGAATGTGATGAATGGGAAGAGTGTGGGGAGATTGTCTGGTAAATGTGATGAATGGGAAGAGTGTGGGGAGATTGTCTGGTGAATGTGATGGAATGGGAAGAGTGTGGGGAGATTGTCTGGTAAATGTGATGAATGGGAAGAGTGTGGGGAGATTGTCTGGTAAATGGGAAGAGTGTGGGGAGATTGTCTGGTAAATGTGATGGATGGGAAGAGTGTGGGGAGATTGTCTGGTAAATGTGATGAATGGGAAGAGTGTGGGGAGATTGTCTGGTAAATGGGAAGAGTGTGGGGAGATTGTCTGGTGAATGTGATGAATGGGAAGAGTGTGGGGAGATTGTCTGGTAAATGTGATGAATGGGAAGAGTGTGGGGAGATTGTCTGGTAAATGGGAAGAGTGTGGGGAGATTGTCTGGTAAATGTGATGGATGGGAAGAGTGTGGGGAGATTGTCTGGTAAATGTGATGAATGGGAAGAGTGTGGGGAGATTGTCTGGTAAATGTGATGAATGGGAAGAGTGTGGGGAGATTGTCTGGTAAATGTGATGAATGGGAAGAGTGTGGGGAGATTGTCTGGTAAATGTGATGAATGGGAAGAGTGTGGGGAGATTGTCTGGTAAATGTGATGAATGGGAAGAGTGTGGGGAGATTGTCTGGTAAATGTGATGAATGGGAAGAGTGTGGGGAGATTGTCTGGTAAATGTGATGAATGGGAAGAGTGTGGGGAGATTGTCTGGTAAATGTGATGAATGGGAAGAGTGTGGGGAGATTGTCTGGTAAATGTGATGAATGGGAAGAGTGTGGGGAGATTGTCTGGTAAATGTGATGAATGGGAAGAGTGTGGGGAGATTGTCTGGTAAATGGGAAGAGTGTGGGGAGATTGTCTGGTGAATGTGATGGATGGGAAGAGTGTGGGGAGATTGTCTGGTAAATGTGATGAATGGGAAGAGTGTGGGGAGATTGTCTGGTAAATGGGAAGAGTGTGGGGAGATTGTCTGGTAAATGTGATGGATGGGAAGAGTGTGGGGAGATTGTCTGGTAAATGTGATGAATGGGAAGAGTGTGGGGAGATTGTCTGGTAAATGGGAAGAGTGTGGGGAGATTGTCTGGTGAATGTGATGGATGGGAAGAGTGTGGGGAGATTGTCTGGTAAATGTGATGAATGGGAAGAGTGTGGGGAGATTGTCTGGTAAATGGGAAGAGTGTGGGGAGATTGTCTGGTAAATGTGATGGATGGGAAGAGTGTGGGGAGATTGTCTGGTAAATGTGATGAATGGGAAGAGTGTGGGGAGATTGTCTGGTAAATGGGAAGAGTGTGGGGAGATTGTCTGGTAAATGTGATGAATGGGAAGAGTGTGGGGAGATTGTCTGGTAAATGTGATGAATGGGAAGAGTGTGGGGAGATTGTCTGGTAAATGTGATGAATGGGAAGAGTGTGGGGAGATTGTCTGGTAAATGTGATGAATGGGAAGAGTGTGGGGAGATTGTCTGGTAAATGTGATGAATGGGAAGAGTGTGGGGAGATTGTCTGGTAAATGTGATGAATGGGAAGAGTGTGGGGAGATTGTCTGGTAAATGTGATGAATGGGAAGAGTGTGGGGAGATTGTCTGGTAAATGTGATGAATGGGAAGAGTGTGGGGAGATTGTCTGGTAAATGTGATGAATGGGAAGAGTGTGGGGAGATTGTCTGGTAAATGTGATGAATGGGAAGAGTGTGGGGAGATTGTCTGGTAAATGTGATGAATGGGAAGAGTGTGGGGAGATTGTCTGGTAAATGTGATGAATGGGAAGAGTGTGGGGAGATTGTCTGGTAAATGTGATGAATGGGAAGAGTGTGGGGAGATTGTCTGGTAAATGTGATGAATGGGAAGAGTGTGGGGAGATTGTCTGGTGAATGTGATGAATGGGAAGAGTGAGTGGAGATTGTCTGGTAAATGTGATGAATGGGAAGAGTGTGGGGAGATTGTCTGGTAAATGTGATGAATGGGAAGAGTGTGGGGAGATTGTCTGGTAAATGTGATGAATGGGAAGAGTGTGGGGAGATTGTCTGGTAAATGTGATGGATGGGAAGAGTGTGGGGAGATTGTCTGGTAAATGTGATGAATGGGAAGAGTGTGGGGAGATTGTCTGGTAAATGTGATGAATGGGAAGAGTGTGGGGAGATTGTCTGGTAAATGTGATGAATGGGAAGAGTGTGGGGAGATTGTCTGGTGAATGTGATGGATGGGAAGAGTGTGGGGAGATTGTCTGGTAAATGTGATGGATGGGAAGAGTGTGGGGAGATTGTCTGGTAAATGTGATGAATGGAAAGAGTGTGGGGAGATTGTCTGGTAAATGTGATGAATGGGAAGAGTGTGGGGAGATTGTCTGGTAAATGTGATGAATGGGAAGAGTGTGGGGAGATTGTCTGGTAAATGTGATGAATGGGAAGAGTGTGGGGAGATTGTCTGGTAAATGTGATGAATGGGAAGAATGTGGGGAGATTGTCTGGTAAATGTGATGAATGGGAAGAGTGTGGGGAGATTGTCTGGTAAATGGGAAGAGTGTGGGGAGATTGTCTGGTAAATGTGATGGATGGGAAGAGTGTGGGGAGATTGTCTGGTAAATGTGATGAATGGGAAGAGTGTGGGGAGATTGTCTGGTAAATGGGAAGAGTGTGGGGAGATTGTCTGGTAAATGTGATGGATGGGAAGAGTGTGGGGAGATTGTCTGGTAAATGTGATGAATGGGAAGAGTGTGGGGAGATTGTCTGGTAAATGGGAAGAGTGTGGGGAGATTGTCTGGTGAATGTGATGGATGGGAAGAGTGTGGGGAGATTGTCTGGTAAATGTGATGAATGGGAAGAGTGTGGGGAGATTGTCTGGTAAATGGGAAGAGTGTGGGGAGATTGTCTGGTAAATGTGATGGATGGGAAGAGTGTGGGGAGATTGTCTGGTAAATGTGATGAATGGGAAGAGTGTGGGGAGATTGTCTGGTAAATGGGAAGAGTGTGGGGAGATTGTCTGGTAAATGTGATGGATGGGAAGAGTGTGGGGAGATTGTCTGGTAAATGTGATGAATGGGAAGAGTGTGGGGAGATTGTCTGGTAAATGTGATGAATGGGAAGAGTGTGGGGAGATTGTCTGGTGAATGTGATGGATGGGAAGAGTGTGGGGAGATTGTCTGGTAAATGTGATGGATGGGAAGAGTGTGGGGAGATTGTCTGGTAAATGTGATGAATGGGAAGAGTGTGGGGAGATTGTCTGGTAAATGTGATGAATGGGAAGAGTGTGGGGAGATTGTCTGGTAAATGTGATGAATGGGAAGAGTGTGGGGAGATTGTCTGGTAAATGTGATGAATGGGAAGAGTGTGGGGAGATTGTCTGGTAAATGTGATGAATGGGAAGAGTGTGGGGAGATTGTCTGGTGAATGTGATGAATGGGAAGAGTGTGGGGAGATTGTCTGGTAAATGTGATGAATGGGAAGAATGTGGGGAGATTGTCTGGTAAATGTGATGAATGGGAAGAGTGTGGGGAGATTGTCTGGTGAATGTGATGAATGGGAAGAGTGTGGGGAGATTGTCTGGTAAATGTGATGAATGGGAAGAGTGTGGGGAGATTGTCTGGTAAATGTGATGAATGGGAAGAGTGAGTGGAGATTGTCTGGTAAATGTGATGAATGGGAAGAGTGTGGGGAGATTGTCTGGTAAATGTGATGAATGGGAAGAGTGTGGGGAGATTGTCTGGTAAATGTGATGAATGGGAAGAGTGTGGGGAGATTGTCTGGTAAATGTGATGAATGGAAGAGTGTGGGGAGATTGTCTGGTAAATGTGATGAATGGGAAGAGTGTGGGGAGATTGTCTGGTAAATGTGATGAATGGGAAGAGTGTGGGGAGATTGTCTGGTAAATGTGATGAATGGGAAGAGTGTGGGGAGATTGTCTGGTAAATGTGATGAATGGGAAGAGTGTGGGGAGATTGTCTGGTAAATGTGATGAATGGGAAGAGTGTGGGGAGATTGTCTGGTAAATGTGATGAATGGGAAGAGTGTGGGGAGATTGTCTGGTAAATGTGATGAATGGGAAGAGTGTGGGGAGATTGTCTGGTAAATGTGATGAATGGGAAGAGTGTGGGGAGATTGTCTGGTAAATGTGATGAATGGGAAGAGTGTGGGGAGATTGTCTGGTGAATGTGATGAATGGGAAGAGTGAGTGGAGATTGTCTGGTAAATGTGATGAATGGGAAGAGTGTGGGGAGATTGTCTGGTAAATGTGATGAATGGGAAGAGTGTGGGGAGACTGTCTGGTAAATGTGATGAATGGGAAGAGTGTGGGGAGATTGTCTGGTAAATGTGATGGATGGGAAGAGTGTGGGGAGATTGTCTGGTAAATGTGATGAATGGGAAGAGTGTGGGGAGATTGTCTGGTAAATGTGATGAATGGGAAGAGTGTGGGGAGATTGTCTGGTAAATGTGATGAATGGGAAGAGTGTGGGGAGATTGTCTGGTGAATGTGATGGATGGGAAGAGTGTGGGGAGATTGTCTGGTAAATGTGATGGATGGGAAGAGTGTGGGGAGATTGTCTGGTAAATGTGATGAATGGAAAGAGTGTGGGGAGATTGTCTGGTAAATGTGATGAATGGGAAGAGTGTGGGGAGATTGTCTGGTAAATGTGATGAATGGGAAGAGTGTGGGGAGATTGTCTGGTAAATGTGATGAATGGGAAGAGTGTGGGGAGATTGTCTGGTAAATGTGATGAATGGGAAGAATGTGGGGAGATTGTCTGGTAAATGTGATGAATGGGAAGAGTGTGGGGAGATTGTCTGGTAAATGGGAAGAGTGTGGGGAGATTGTCTGGTAAATGTGATGGATGGGAAGAGTGTGGGGAGATTGTCTGGTAAATGTGATGAATGGGAAGAGTGTGGGGAGATTGTCTGGTAAATGGGAAGAGTGTGGGGAGATTGTCTGGTAAATGTGATGGATGGGAAGAGTGTGGGGAGATTGTCTGGTAAATGTGATGAATGGGAAGAGTGTGGGGAGATTGTCTGGTAAATGGGAAGAGTGTGGGGAGATTGTCTGGTGAATGTGATGGATGGGAAGAGTGTGGGGAGATTGTCTGGTAAATGTGATGAATGGGAAGAGTGTGGGGAGATTGTCTGGTAAATGGGAAGAGTGTGGGGAGATTGTCTGGTAAATGTGATGGATGGGAAGAGTGTGGGGAGATTGTCTGGTAAATGTGATGAATGGGAAGAGTGTGGGGAGATTGTCTGGTAAATGGGAAGAGTGTGGGGAGATTGTCTGGTAAATGTGATGGATGGGAAGAGTGTGGGGAGATTGTCTGGTAAATGTGATGAATGGGAAGAGTGTGGGGAGATTGTCTGGTAAATGTGATGAATGGGAAGAGTGTGGGGAGATTGTCTGGTGAATGTGATGGATGGGAAGAGTGTGGGGAGATTGTCTGGTAAATGTGATGGATGGGAAGAGTGTGGGGAGATTGTCTGGTAAATGTGATGAATGGGAAGAGTGTGGGGAGATTGTCTGGTAAATGTGATGAATGGGAAGAGTGTGGGGAGATTGTCTGGTAAATGTGATGAATGGGAAGAGTGTGGGGAGATTGTCTGGTAAATGTGATGAATGGGAAGAGTGTGGGGAGATTGTCTGGTAAATGTGATGAATGGGAAGAGTGTGGGGAGATTGTCTGGTGAATGTGATGAATGGGAAGAGTGTGGGGAGATTGTCTGGTAAATGTGATGAATGGGAAGAATGTGGGGAGATTGTCTGGTAAATGTGATGAATGGGAAGAGTGTGGGGAGATTGTCTGGTGAATGTGATGAATGGGAAGAGTGTGGGGAGATTGTCTGGTAAATGTGATGAATGGGAAGAGTGTGGGGAGATTGTCTGGTAAATGTGATGAATGGGAAGAGTGAGTGGAGATTGTCTGGTAAATGTGATGAATGGGAAGAGTGTGGGGAGATTGTCTGGTAAATGTGATGAATGGGAAGAGTGTGGGGAGATTGTCTGGTAAATGTGATGAATGGGAAGAGTGTGGGGAGATTGTCTGGTAAATGTGATGAATGGGAAGAGTGTGGGGAGATTGTCTGGTAAATGTGATGAATGGGAAGAGTGTGGGGAGATTGTCTGGTAAATGTGATGAATGGGAAGAGTGTGGGGAGATTGTCTGGTGAATGTGATGAATGGGAAGAGTGTGGGGAGATTGTCTGGTAAATGTGATGAATGGGAAGAGTGTGGGGAGATTGTCTGGTAAATGTGATGAATGGGAAGAGTGTGGGGAGATTGTCTGGTAAATGTGATGAATGGGAAGAGTGTGGGGAGATTGTCTGGTAAATGTGATGAATGGGAAGAGTGTGGGGAGATTGTCTGGTAAATGTGATGAATGGGAAGAGTGTGGGGAGATTGTCTGGTAAATGTGATGAATGGGAAGAGTGTGGGGAGATTGTCTGGTAAATGTGATGAATGGGAAGAGTGTGGGGAGATTGTCTGGTGAATGTGATGAATGGGAAGAGTGAGTGGAGATTGTCTGGTAAATGTGATGAATGGGAAGAGTGTGGGGAGATTGTCTGGTAAATGTGATGAATGGGAAGAGTGTGGGGAGATTGTCTGGTAAATGTGATGAATGGGAAGAGTGTGGGGAGATTGTCTGGTAAATGTGATGGATGGGAAGAGTGTGGGGAGATTGTCTGGTAAATGTGATGAATGGGAAGAGTGTGGGGAGATTGTCTGGTAAATGTGATGAATGGGAAGAGTGTGGGGAGATTGTCTGGTAAATGTGATGAATGGGAAGAGTGTGGGGAGATTGTCTGGTGAATGTGATGGATGGGAAGAGTGTGGGGAGATTGTCTGGTAAATGTGATGGATGGGAAGAGTGTGGGGAGATTGTCTGGTAAATGTGATGAATGGAAAGAGTGTGGGGAGATTGTCTGGTAAATGTGATGAATGGGAAGAGTGTGGGGAGATTGTCTGGTAAATGTGATGAATGGGAAGAGTGTGGGGAGATTGTCTGGTAAATGTGATGAATGGGAAGAGTGTGGGGAGATTGTCTGGTAAATGTGATGAATGGGAAGAATGTGGGGAGATTGTCTGGTAAATGTGATGAATGGGAAGAGTGTGGGGAGATTGTCTGGTAAATGTGAAGAGTGTGGGGAGATTGTCTGGTAAATGTGATGGATGGGAAGAGTGTGGGGAGATTGTCTGGTAAATGTGATGAATGGGAAGAGTGTGGGGAGATTGTCTGGTAAATGGGAAGAGTGTGGGGAGATTGTCTGGTAAATGTGATGGATGGGAAGAGTGTGGGGAGATTGTCTGGTAAATGTGATGAATGGGAAGAGTGTGGGGAGATTGTCTGGTAAATGGGAAGAGTGTGGGGAGATTGTCTGGTGAATGTGATGGATGGGAAGAGTGTGGGGAGATTGTCTGGTAAATGTGATGAATGGGAAGAGTGTGGGGAGATTGTCTGGTAAATGGGAAGAGTGTGGGGAGATTGTCTGGTAAATGTGATGGATGGGAAGAGTGTGGGGAGATTGTCTGGTAAATGTGATGAATGGGAAGAGTGTGGGGAGATTGTCTGGTAAATGGGAAGAGTGTGGGGAGATTGTCTGGTAAATGTGATGGATGGGAAGAGTGTGGGGAGATTGTCTGGTAAATGTGATGAATGGGAAGAGTGTGGGGAGATTGTCTGGTAAATGTGATGAATGGGAAGAGTGTGGGGAGATTGTCTGGTGAATGTGATGGATGGGAAGAGTGTGGGGAGATTGTCTGGTAAATGTGATGGATGGGAAGAGTGTGGGGAGATTGTCTGGTAAATGTGATGAATGGGAAGAGTGTGGGGAGATTGTCTGGTAAATGTGATGAATGGGAAGAGTGTGGGGAGATTGTCTGGTAAATGTGATGAATGGGAAGAGTGTGGGGAGATTGTCTGGTAAATGTGATGAATGGGAAGAGTGTGGGGAGATTGTCTGGTAAATGTGATGAATGGGAAGAGTGTGGGGAGATTGTCTGGTGAATGTGATGAATGGGAAGAGTGTGGGGAGATTGTCTGGTAAATGTGATGAATGGGAAGAATGTGGGGAGATTGTCTGGTAAATGTGATGAATGGGAAGAGTGTGGGGAGATTGTCTGGTGAATGTGATGAATGGGAAGAGTGTGGGGAGATTGTCTGGTAAATGTGATGAATGGGAAGAGTGTGGGGAGATTGTCTGGTAAATGTGATGAATGGGAAGAGTGAGTGGAGATTGTCTGGTAAATGTGATGAATGGGAAGAGTGTGGGGAGATTGTCTGGTAAATGTGATGAATGGGAAGAGTGTGGGGAGATTGTCTGGTAAATGTGATGAATGGGAAGAGTGTGGGGAGATTGTCTGGTAAATGTGATGAATGGGAAGAGTGTGGGGAGATTGTCTGGTAAATGTGATGAATGGGAAGAGTGTGGGGAGATTGTCTGGTGAATGTGATGAATGGGAAGAGTGAGTGGAGATTGTCTGGTAAATGTGATGAATGGGAAGAGTGTGGGGAGATTGTCTGGTGAATGTGATGAATGGGAAGAGTGTGGGGAGATTGTCTGGTAAATGTGATGAATGGGAAGAGTGTGGGGAGATTGTCTGGTAAATGTGATGAATGGGAAGAGTGTGGGGAGATTGTCTGGTAAATGTGATGAATGGGAAGAGTGTGGGGAGATTGTCTGGTAAATGTGATGAATGGGAAGAGTGTGGGGAGATTGTCTGGTAAATGTGATGAATGGGAAGAGTGTGGGGAGATTGTCTGGTAAATGTGATGAATGGGAAGAGTGTGGGGAGATTGTCTGGTAAATGTGATGAATGGGAAGAGTGTGGGGAGATTGTCTGGTAAATGTGATGAATGGGAAGAGTGTGGGGAGATTGTCTGGTAAATGTGATGAATGGGAAGAGTGTGGGGAGATTGTCTGGTGAATGTGATGAATGGGAAGAGTGGTGGAGATTGTCTGGTAAATGTGATGAATGGGAAGAGTGTGGGGAGATTGTCTGGTAAATGTGATGAATGGGAAGAGTGTGGGGAGATTGTCTGGTAAATGTGATGAATGGGAAGAGTGTGGGGAGATTGTCTGGTAAATGTGATGGATGGGAAGAGTGTGGGGAGATTGTCTGGTAAATGTGATGAATGGGAAGAGTGTGGGGAGATTGTCTGGTAAATGTGATGAATGGGAAGAGTGTGGGGAGATTGTCTGGTAAATGTGATGAATGGGAAGAGTGTGGGGAGATTGTCTGGTGAATGTGATGGAATGGGAAGAGTGTGGGGAGATTGTCTGGTAAATGTGATGGATGGGAAGAGTGTGGGGAGATTGTCTGGTAAATGTGATGAATGGAAGAGTGTGGGGAGATTGTCTGGTAAATGTGATGAATGGGAAGAGTGTGGGGAGATTGTCTGGTAAATGTGATGAATGGGAAGAGTGTGGGGAGATTGTCTGGTAAATGTGATGAATGGGAAGAGTGTGGGGAGATTGTCTGGTAAATGTGATGAATGGGAAGAGTGTGGGGAGATTGTCTGGTAAATGTGATGAATGGGAAGAATGTGGGGAGATTGTCTGGTAAATGTGATGAATGGGAAGAGTGTGGGGAGATTGTCTGGTAAATGGGGAAGAGTGTGGGGAGATTGTCTGGTGAATGTGATGGATGGGAAGAGTGTGGGGAGATTGTCTGGTAAATGTGATGAATGGGAAGAGTGTGGGGAGATTGTCTGGTAAATGGGAAGAGTGTGGGGAGATTGTCTGGTAAATGTGATGGATGGGAAGAGTGTGGGGAGATTGTCTGGTAAATGTGATGAATGGGAAGAGTGTGGGGAGATTGTCTGGTAAATGGGAAGAGTGTGGGGAGATTGTCTGGTGAATGTGATGGATGGGAAGAGTGTGGGGAGATTGTCTGGTAAATGTGATGAATGGGAAGAGTGTGGGGAGATTGTCTGGTAAATGGGAAGAGTGTGGGGAGATTGTCTGGTAAATGTGATGGATGGGAAGAGTGTGGGGAGATTGTCTGGTAAATGTGATGAATGGGAAGAGTGTGGGGAGATTGTCTGGTAAATGGGAAGAGTGTGGGGAGATTGTCTGGTAAATGTGATGGATGGGAAGAGTGTGGGGAGATTGTCTGGTAAATGTGATGAATGGGAAGAGTGTGGGGAGATTGTCTGGTAAATGTGATGAATGGGAAGAGTGTGGGGAGATTGTCTGGTGAATGTGATGGATGGGAAGAGTGTGGGGAGATTGTCTGGTAAATGTGATGAATGGGAAGAGTGTGGGGAGATTGTCTGGTAAATGTGATGAATGGGAAGAGTGTGGGGAGATTGTCTGGTAAATGTGATGAATGGGAAGAGTGTGGGGAGATTGTCTGGTAAATGTGATGAATGGGAAGAGTGTGGGGAGATTGTCTGGTAAATGTGATGAATGGGAAGAGTGTGGGGAGATTGTCTGGTGAATGTGATGAATGGGAAGAGTGTGGGGAGATTGTCTGGTGAATGTGATGAATGGGAAGAGTGTGGGGAGATTGTCTGGTAAATGTGATGAATGGGAAGAGTGTGGGGAGATTGTCTGGTAAATGTGATGAATGGGAAGAGTGTGGGGAGATTGTCTGGTGAATGTGATGAATGGGAAGAGTGTGGGGAGATTGTCTGGTAAATGTGATGAATGGGAAGAGTGTGGGGAGATTGTCTGGTAAATGTGATGAATGGGAAGAGTGTGTGGAGATTGTCTGGTAAATGTGATGAATGGGAAGAGTGTGGGGAGATTGTCTGGTAAATGTGATGAATGGGAAGAGTGTGGGGAGATTGTCTGGTAAATGTGATGAATGGGAAGAGTGTGGGGAGATTGTCTGGTAAATGTGATGAATGGGAAGAGTGTGGGGAGATTGTCTGGTAAATGTGATGAATGGGAAGAGTGTGGGGAGATTGTCTGGTAAATGTGATGAATGGGAAGAGTGTGGGGAGATTGTCTGGTAAATGTGATGAATGGGAAGAGTGTGGGGAGATTGTCTGGTGAATGTGATGAATGGGAAGAGTGTGTGGAGATTGTCTGGTAAATGTGATGAATGGGAAGAGTGTGGGGAGATTGTCTGGTAAATGTGATGAATGGGAAGAGTGTGGGGAGATTGTCTGGTAAATGTGATGAATGGGAAGAGTGTGGGGAGATTGTCTGGTAAATGTGATGGATGGGAAGAGTGTGGGGAGATTGTCTGGTAAATGTGATGAATGGGAAGAGTGTGGGGAGATTGTCTGGTAAATGTGATGAATGGGAAGAGTGTGGGGAGATTGTCTGGTAAATGTGATGAATGGGAAGAGTGTGGGGAGATTGTCTGGTAAATGTGATGGATGGGAAGAGTGTGGGGAGATTGTCTGGTAAATGTGATGAATGGGAAGAGTGTGGGGAGATTGTCTGGTAAATGTGATGAATGGGAAGAGTGTGGGGAGATTGTCTGGTAAATGTGATGAATGGGAAGAGTGTGGGGAGATTGTCTGGTAAATGTGATGAATGGGAAGAGTGTGGGGAGATTGTCTGGTAAATGTGATGAATGGGAAGAGTGTGGGGAGATTGTCTGGTAAATGTGATGAATGGGAAGAGTGTGGGGAGATTGTCTGGTAAATGTGATGAATGGGAAGAGTGTGGGGAGATTGTCTGGTAAATGTGATGAATGGGAAGAGTGTGGGGAGATTGTCTGGTAAATGTGATGAATGGGAAGAGTGTGGGGAGATTGTCTGGTAAATGTGATGAATGGGAAGAGTGTGGGGAGATTGTCTGGTAAATGTGATGAATGGGAAGAGTGTGGGGAGATTGTCTGGTAAATGTGATGAATGGGAAGAGTGTGGGGAGATTGTCTGGTAAATGTGATGAATGGGAAGAGTGTGGGGAGATTGTCTGGTGAATGTGATGAATGGGAAGAGTGTGGGGAGATTGTCTGGTAAATGTGATGAATGGGAAGAGTGTGGGGAGATTGTCTGGTAAATGTGATGAATGGGAAGAGTGTGGGGAGATTGTCTGGTAAATGTGATGAATGGGAAGAGTGTGGGGAGATTGTCTGGTAAATGTGATGAATGGGAAGAGTGTGGGGAGATTGTCTGGTAAATGTGATGAATGGGAAGAGTGTGGGGAGATTGTCTGGTAAATGTGATGAATGGGAAGAGTGTGGGGAGATTGTCTGGTAAATGTGATGAATGGGAAGAGTGTGGGGAGATTGTCTGGTAAATGTGATGAATGGGAAGAGTGTGGGGAGATTGTCTGGTAAATGTGATGAATGGGAAGAGTGTGGGGAGATTGTCTGGTAAATGTGATGAATGGGAAGAGTGTGGGGAGATTGTCTGGTAAATGTGATGAATGGGAAGAGTGTGGGGAGATTGTCTGGTAAATGTGATGAATGGGAAGAGTGTGGGGAGATTGTCTGGTAAATGTGATGAATGGGAAGAGTGTGGGGAGATTGTCTGGTAAATGTGATGAATGGGAAGAGTGTGGGGAGATTGTCTGGTAAATGTGATGAATGGGAAGAGTGTGGGGAGATTGTCTGGTGAATGTGATGAATGGGAAGAGTGAGTGGAGATTGTCTGGTAAATGTGATGAATGGGAAGAGTGTGGGGAGATTGTCTGGTAAATGTGATGAATGGGAAGAGTGTGGGGAGATTGTCTGGTAAATGTGATGAATGGGAAGAGTGTGGGGAGATTGTCTGGTAAATGTGATGGATGGGAAGAGTGTGGGGAGATTGTCTGGTAAATGTGATGAATGGGAAGAGTGTGGGGAGATTGTCTGGTAAATGTGATGAATGGGAAGAGTGTGGGGAGATTGTCTGGTAAATGTGATGAATGGGAAGAGTGTGGGGAGATTGTCTGGTGAATGTGATGGATGGGAAGAGTGTGGGGAGATTGTCTGGTAAATGTGATGGATGGGAAGAGTGTGGGGAGATTGTCTGGTAAATGTGATGAATGGAAAGAGTGTGGGGAGATTGTCTGGTAAATGTGATGAATGGGAAGAGTGTGGGGAGATTGTCTGGTAAATGTGATGAATGGGAAGAGTGTGGGGAGATTGTCTGGTAAATGTGATGAATGGGAAGAGTGTGGGGAGATTGTCTGGTAAATGTGATGAATGGGAAGAATGTGGGGAGATTGTCTGGTAAATGTGATGAATGGGAAGAGTGTGGGGAGATTGTCTGGTAAATGGGAAGAGTGTGGGGAGATTGTCTGGTAAATGTGATGGATGGGAAGAGTGTGGGGAGATTGTCTGGTAAATGTGATGAATGGGAAGAGTGTGGGGAGATTGTCTGGTAAATGGGAAGAGTGTGGGGAGATTGTCTGGTAAATGTGATGGATGGGAAGAGTGTGGGGAGATTGTCTGGTAAATGTGATGAATGGGAAGAGTGTGGGGAGATTGTCTGGTAAATGGGAAGAGTGTGGGGAGATTGTCTGGTGAATGTGATGGATGGGAAGAGTGTGGGGAGATTGTCTGGTAAATGTGATGAATGGGAAGAGTGTGGGGAGATTGTCTGGTAAATGGGAAGAGTGTGGGGAGATTGTCTGGTAAATGTGATGGATGGGAAGAGTGTGGGGAGATTGTCTGGTAAATGTGATGAATGGGAAGAGTGTGGGGAGATTGTCTGGTAAATGGGAAGAGTGTGGGGAGATTGTCTGGTAAATGTGATGGATGGGAAGAGTGTGGGGAGATTGTCTGGTAAATGTGATGAATGGGAAGAGTGTGGGGAGATTGTCTGGTAAATGTGATGAATGGGAAGAGTGTGGGGAGATTGTCTGGTGAATGTGATGGATGGGAAGAGTGTGGGGAGATTGTCTGGTAAATGTGATGATGGGAAGAGTGTGGGGAGATTGTCTGGTAAATGTGATGAATGGGAAGAGTGTGGGGAGATTGTCTGGTAAATGTGATGAATGGGAAGAGTGTGGGGAGATTGTCTGGTAAATGTGATGAATGGGAAGAGTGTGGGGAGATTGTCTGGTAAATGTGATGAATGGGAAGAGTGTGGGGAGATTGTCTGGTAAATGTGATGAATGGGAAGAGTGTGGGGAGATTGTCTGGTGAATGTGATGAATGGGAAGAGTGTGGGGAGATTGTCTGGTAAATGTGATGAATGGGAAGAATGTGGGGAGATTGTCTGGTAAATGTGATGAATGGGAAGAGTGTGGGGAGATTGTCTGGTGAATGTGATGAATGGGAAGAGTGTGGGGAGATTGTCTGGTAAATGTGATGAATGGGAAGAGTGTGGGGAGATTGTCTGGTAAATGTGATGAATGGGAAGAGTGAGTGGAGATTGTCTGGTAAATGTGATGAATGGGAAGAGTGTGGGGAGATTGTCTGGTAAATGTGATGAATGGGAAGAGTGTGGGGAGATTGTCTGGTAAATGTGATGAATGGGAAGAGTGTGGGGAGATTGTCTGGTAAATGTGATGAATGGGAAGAGTGTGGGGAGATTGTCTGGTAAATGTGATGAATGGGAAGAGTGTGGGGAGATTGTCTGGTAAATGTGATGAATGGGAAGAGTGTGGGGAGATTGTCTGGTGAATGTGATGAATGGGAAGAGTGTGGGGAGATTGTCTGGTAAATGTGATGAATGGGAAGAGTGTGGGGAGATTGTCTGGTAAATGTGATGAATGGGAAGAGTGTGGGGAGATTGTCTGGTAAATGTGATGAATGGAAAGAGTGTGGGGAGATTGTCTGGTAAATGTGATGAATGGGAAGAGTGTGGGGAGATTGTCTGGTAAATGTGATGAATGGGAAGAGTGTGGGGAGATTGTCTGGTAAATGTGATGAATGGGAAGAGTGTGGGGAGATTGTCTGGTAAATGTGATGAATGGGAAGAGTGTGGGGAGATTGTCTGGTGAATGTGATGAATGGGAAGAGTGTGTGGAGATTGTCTGGTAAATGTGATGAATGGGAAGAGTGTGGGGAGATTGTCTGGTAAATGTGATGAATGGGAAGAGTGTGGGGAGATTGTCTGGTAAATGTGATGAATGGGAAGAGTGTGGGGAGATTGTCTGGTAAATGTGATGGATGGAAGAGTGTGGGGAGATTGTCTGGTAAATGTGATGAATGGGAAGAGTGTGGGGAGATTGTCTGGTAAATGTGATGAATGGGAAGAGTGTGGGGAGATTGTCTGGTAAATGTGATGAATGGGAAGAGTGTGGGGAGATTGTCTGGTGAATGTGATGGATGGGAAGAGTGTGGGGAGATTGTCTGGTAAATGTGATGGATGGGAAGAGTGTGGGGAGATTGTCTGGTAAATGTGATGAATGGAAAGAGTGTGGGGAGATTGTCTGGTAAATGTGATGAATGGGAAGAGTGTGGGGAGATTGTCTGGTAAATGTGATGAATGGGAAGAGTGTGGGGAGATTGTCTGGTAAATGTGATGAATGGGAAGAGTGTGGGGAGATTGTCTGGTAAATGTGATGAATGGGAAGAATGTGGGGAGATTGTCTGGTAAATGTGATGAATGGGAAGAGTGTGGGGAGATTGTCTGGTAAATGTGAAGAGTGTGGGGAGATTGTCTGGTAAATGTGATGGATGGGAAGAGTGTGGGGAGATTGTCTGGTAAATGTGATGAATGGGAAGAGTGTGGGGAGATTGTCTGGTAAATGGGAAGAGTGTGGGGAGATTGTCTGGTAAATGTGATGGATGGGAAGAGTGTGGGGAGATTGTCTGGTAAATGTGATGAATGGGAAGAGTGTGGGGAGATTGTCTGGTAAATGGGAAGAGTGTGGGGAGATTGTCTGGTGAATGTGATGGATGGGAAGAGTGTGGGGAGATTGTCTGGTAAATGTGATGAATGGGAAGAGTGTGGGGAGATTGTCTGGTAAATGGGAAGAGTGTGGGGAGATTGTCTGGTAAATGTGATGGATGGGAAGAGTGTGGGGAGATTGTCTGGTAAATGTGATGAATGGGAAGAGTGTGGGGAGATTGTCTGGTAAATGGGAAGAGTGTGGGGAGATTGTCTGGTAAATGTGATGGATGGGAAGAGTGTGGGGAGATTGTCTGGTAAATGTGATGAATGGGAAGAGTGTGGGGAGATTGTCTGGTAAATGTGATGAATGGGAAGAGTGTGGGGAGATTGTCTGGTGAATGTGATGGATGGGAAGAGTGTGGGGAGATTGTCTGGTAAATGTGATGGATGGGAAGAGTGTGGGGAGATTGTCTGGTAAATGTGATGAATGGGAAGAGTGTGGGGAGATTGTCTGGTAAATGTGATGAATGGGAAGAGTGTGGGGAGATTGTCTGGTAAATGTGATGAATGGGAAGAGTGTGGGGAGATTGTCTGGTAAATGTGATGAATGGGAAGAGTGTGGGGAGATTGTCTGGTAAATGTGATGAATGGGAAGAGTGTGGGGAGATTGTCTGGTGAATGTGATGAATGGGAAGAGTGTGGGGAGATTGTCTGGTAAATGTGATGAATGGGAAGAATGTGGGGAGATTGTCTGGTAAATGTGATGAATGGGAAGAGTGTGGGGAGATTGTCTGGTGAATGTGATGAATGGGAAGAGTGTGGGGAGATTGTCTGGTAAATGTGATGAATGGGAAGAGTGTGGGGAGATTGTCTGGTAAATGTGATGAATGGGAAGAGTGAGTGGAGATTGTCTGGTAAATGTGATGAATGGGAAGAGTGTGGGGAGATTGTCTGGTAAATGTGATGAATGGGAAGAGTGTGGGGAGATTGTCTGGTAAATGTGATGAATGGGAAGAGTGTGGGGAGATTGTCTGGTAAATGTGATGAATGGGAAGAGTGTGGGGAGATTGTCTGGTAAATGTGATGAATGGGAAGAGTGTGGGGAGATTGTCTGGTGAATGTGATGAATGGGAAGAGTGAGTGGAGATTGTCTGGTAAATGTGATGAATGGGAAGAGTGTGGGGAGATTGTCTGGTGAATGTGATGAATGGGAAGAGTGTGGGGAGATTGTCTGGTAAATGTGATGAATGGGAAGAGTGTGGGGAGATTGTCTGGTAAATGTGATGAATGGGAAGAGTGTGGGGAGATTGTCTGGTAAATGTGATGAATGGGAAGAGTGTGGGGAGATTGTCTGGTAAATGTGATGAATGGGAAGAGTGTGGGGAGATTGTCTGGTAAATGTGATGAATGGGAAGAGTGTGGGGAGATTGTCTGGTAAATGTGATGAATGGGAAGAGTGTGGGGAGATTGTCTGGTAAATGTGATGAATGGGAAGAGTGTGGGGAGATTGTCTGGTAAATGTGATGAATGGGAAGAGTGTGGGGAGATTGTCTGGTAAATGTGATGAATGGGAAGAGTGTGGGGAGATTGTCTGGTAAATGTGATGAATGGGAAGAGTGTGTGGAGATTGTCTGGTAAATGTGATGAATGGGAAGAGTGTGGGGAGATTGTCTGGTAAATGTGATGAATGGGAAGAGTGTGGGGAGATTGTCTGGTAAATGTGATGAATGGGAAGAGTGTGGGGAGATTGTCTGGTAAATGTGATGGATGGGAAGAGTGTGGGGAGATTGTCTGGTAAATGTGATGAATGGGAAGAGTGTGGGGAGATTGTCTGGTAAATGTGATGAATGGGAAGAGTGTGGGGAGATTGTCTGGTAAATGTGATGAATGGGAAGAGTGTGGGGAGATTGTCTGGTGAATGTGATGGATGGGAAGAGTGTGGGGAGATTGTCTGGTAAATGTGATGGATGGGAAGAGTGTGGGGAGATTGTCTGGTAAATGTGATGAATGGAAAGAGTGTGGGGAGATTGTCTGGTAAATGTGATGAATGGGAAGAGTGTGGAGAGATTGTCTGGTAAATGTGATGAATGGGAAGAGTGTGGGGAGATTGTCTGGTAAATGTGATGAATGGGAAGAGTGTGGGGAGATTGTCTGGTAAATGTGATGAATGGGAAGAGTGTGGGGAGATTGTCTGGTAAATGTGATGAATGGGAAGAATGTGGGGAGATTGTCTGGTAAATGTGATGAATGGGAAGAGTGTGGGGAGATTGTCTGGTAAATGGGGAGAGTGTGGGGAGATTGTCTGGTGAATGTGATGGATGGGAAGAGTGTGGGGAGATTGTCTGGTAAATGTGATGAATGGGAAGAGTGTGGGGAGATTGTCTGGTAAATGGGAAGAGTGTGGGGAGATTGTCTGGTAAATGTGATGGATGGGAAGAGTGTGGGGAGATTGTCTGGTAAATGTGATGAATGGGAAGAGTGTGGGGAGATTGTCTGGTAAATGGGAAGAGTGTGGGGAGATTGTCTGGTGAATGTGATGGATGGGAAGAGTGTGGGGAGATTGTCTGGTAAATGTGATGAATGGGAAGAGTGTGGGGAGATTGTCTGGTAAATGGGAAGAGTGTGGGGAGATTGTCTGGTAAATGTGATGGATGGGAAGAGTGTGGGGAGATTGTCTGGTAAATGTGATGAATGGGAAGAGTGTGGGGAGATTGTCTGGTAAATGGGAAGAGTGTGGGGAGATTGTCTGGTAAATGTGATGGATGGGAAGAGTGTGGGGAGATTGTCTGGTAAATGTGATGAATGGGAAGAGTGTGGGGAGATTGTCTGGTAAATGTGATGAATGGGAAGAGTGTGGGGAGATTGTCTGGTGAATGTGATGGAATGGGAAGAGTGTGGGGAGATTGTCTGGTAAATGTGATGAATGGGAAGAGTGTGGGGAGATTGTCTGGTAAATGTGATGAATGGGAAGAGTGTGGGGAGATTGTCTGGTAAATGTGATGAATGGGAAGAGTGTGGGGAGATTGTCTGGTAAATGTGATGAATGGGAAGAGTGTGGGGAGATTGTCTGGTAAATGTGATGAATGGGAAGAGTGTGGGGAGATTGTCTGGTAAATGTGATGAATGGGAAGAGTGTGGGGAGATTGTCTGGTGAATGTGATGAATGGGAAGAGTGTGGGGAGATTGTCTGGTAAATGTGATGAATGGGAAGAATGTGGGGAGATTGTCTGGTAAATGTGATGAATGGGAAGAGTGTGGGGAGATTGTCTGGTGAATGTGATGAATGGGAAGAGTGTGGGGAGATTGTCTGGTAAATGTGATGAATGGGAAGAGTGTGGGGAGATTGTCTGGTAAATGTGATGAATGGGAAGAGTGTGGGGAGATTGTCTGGTAAATGTGATGAATGGGAAGAGTGTGGGGAGATTGTCTGGTAAATGTGATGAATGGGAAGAGTGTGGGGAGATTGTCTGGTAAATGTGATGAATGGGAAGAGTGTGGGGAGATTGTCTGGTAAATGTGATGAATGGGAAGAGTGTGGGGAGATTGTCTGGTAAATGTGATGAATGGGAAGAGTGTGGGGAGATTGTCTGGTAAATGTGATGAATGGGAAGAGTGTGGGGAGATTGTCTGGTAAATGTGATGAATGGGAAGAGTGTGGGGAGATTGTCTGGTGAATGTGATGAATGGGAAGAGTGTGGGGAGATTGTCTGGTAAATGTGATGAATGGGAAGAGTGTGGGGAGATTGTCTGGTAAATGTGATGAATGGGAAGAGTGTGGGGAGATTGTCTGGTAAATGTGATGAATGGGAAGAGTGTGGGGAGATTGTCTGGTAAATGTGATGAATGGGAAGAGTGTGGGGAGATTGTCTGGTAAATGTGATGAATGGGAAGAGTGTGGGGAGATTGTCTGGTAAATGTGATGAATGGGAAGAGTGTGGGGAGATTGTCTGGTAAATGTGATGAATGGGAAGAGTGTGGGGAGATTGTCTGGTAAATGTGATGAATGGGAAGAGTGTGGGGAGATTGTCTGGTAAATGTGATGAATGGGAAGAGTGTGGGGAGATTGTCTGGTAAATGTGATGAATGGGAAGAGTGTGGGGAGATTGTCTGGTAAATGTGATGAATGGGAAGAGTGTGGGGAGATTGTCTGGTAAATGTGATGAATGGGAAGAGTGTGGGGAGATTGTCTGGTAAATGTGATGAATGGGAAGAGTGTGGGGAGATTGTCTGGTGAATGTGATGAATGGGAAGAGTGTGGGGAGATTGTCTGGTAAATGTGATGAATGGGAAGAGTGTGGGGAGATTGTCTGGTAAATGTGATGAATGGGAAGAGTGTGGGGAGATTGTCTGGTAAATGTGATGAATGGGAAGAGTGTGGGGAGATTGTCTGGTAAATGTGATGAATGGGAAGAGTGTGGGGAGATTGTCTGGTAAATGTGATGAATGGGAAGAGTGTGGGGAGATTGTCTGGTAAATGTGATGAATGGGAAGAGTGTGGGGAGATTGTCTGGTAAATGTGATGAATGGGAAGAGTGTGGGGAGATTGTCTGGTGAATGTGATGAATGGGAAGAGTGTGGGGAGATTGTCTGGTAAATGTGATGAATGGGAAGAGTGTGGGGAGATTGTCTGGTAAATGTGATGAATGGGAAGAGTGTGGGGAGATTGTCTGGTAAATGTGATGAATGGGAAGAGTGTGGGGAGATTGTCTGGTAAATGTGATGAATGGGAAGAGTGTGGGGAGATTGTCTGGTAAATGTGATGAATGGGAAGAGTGTGGGGAGATTGTCTGGTAAATGTGATGAATGGGAAGAGTGTGGGGAGATTGTCTGGTAAATGTGATGAATGGGAAGAGTGTGGGGAGATTGTCTGGTAAATGTGATGAATGGGAAGAGTGTGGGGAGATTGTCTGGTAAATGTGATGAATGGGAAGAGTGTGGGGAGATTGTCTGGTGAATGTGATGGATGGGAAGAGTGTGGGGAGATTGTCTGGTAAATGTGATGAATGGGAAGAGTGTGGGGAGATTGTCTGGTAAATGGGAAGAGTGTGGGGAGATTGTCTGGTAAATGTGATGAATGGGAAGAGTGTGGGGAGATTGTCTGGTAAATGTGATGAATGGGAAGAGTGTGGGGAGATTGTCTGGTAAATGGGAAGAGTGTGGGGAGATTGTCTGGTGAATGTGATGGATGGGAAGAGTGTGGGGAGATTGTCTGGTAAATGTGATGAATGGGAAGAGTGTGGGGAGATTGTCTGGTAAATGGGAAGAGTGTGGGGAGATTGTCTGGTAAATGTGATGGATGGGAAGAGTGTGGGGAGATTGTCTGGTAAATGTGATGAATGGGAAGAGTGTGGGGAGATTGTCTGGTAAATGGGAAGAGTGTGGGGAGATTGTCTGGTAAATGTGATGGATGGGAAGAGTGTGGGGAGATTGTCTGGTAAATGTGATGAATGGGAAGAGTGTGGGGAGATTGTCTGGTAAATGTGATGAATGGGAAGAGTGTGGGGAGATTGTCTGGTAAATGTGATGAATGGGAAGAGTGTGGGGAGATTGTCTGGTAAATGTGATGAATGGGAAGAGTGTGGGGAGATTGTCTGGTAAATGTGATGAATGGGAAGAGTGTGGGGAGATTGTCTGGTAAATGTGATGAATGGGAAGAGTGTGGGGAGATTGTCTGGTAAATGTGATGAATGGGAAGAGTGTGGGGAGATTGTCTGGTAAATGTGATGAATGGGAAGAGTGTGGGGAGATTGTCTGGTAAATGTGATGAATGGGAAGAGTGTGGGGAGATTGTCTGGTAAATGTGATGAATGGGAAGAGTGTGGGGAGATTGTCTGGTAAATGTGATGAATGGGAAGAGTGTGGGGAGATTGTCTGGTAAATGTGATGAATGGGAAGAGTGTGGGGAGATTGTCTGGTGAATGTGATGAATGGGAAGAGTGTGGGGAGATTGTCTGGTAAATGTGATGAATGGGAAGAGTGTGGGGAGATTGTCTGGTAAATGTGATGAATGGGAAGAGTGTGGGAGATTGTCTGGTAAATGTGATGAATGGGAAGAGTGTGGGGAGATTGTCTGGTAAATGTGATGAATGGGAAGAGTGTGGGGAGATTGTCTGGTAAATGTGATGAATGGGAAGAGTGTGGGGAGATTGTCTGGTAAATGTGATGAATGGGAAGAGTGTGGGGAGATTGTCTGGTAAATGTGATGAATGGGAAGAGTGTGGGGAGATTGTCTGGTAAATGTGATGAATGGGAAGAGTGTGGGGAGATTGTCTGGTAAATGTGATGAATGGGAAGAGTGTGGGGAGATTGTCTGGTGAATGTGATGAATGGGAAGAGTGTGGGGAGATTGTCTGGTAAATGTGATGAATGGGAAGAGTGTGGGGAGATTGTCTGGTAAATGTGATGAATGGGAAGAGTGTGGGGAGATTGTCTGGTAAATGTGATGAATGGGAAGAGTGTGGGGAGATTGTCTGGTAAATGTGATGAATGGGAAGAGTGTGGGGAGATTGTCTGGTAAATGTGATGAATGGGAAGAGTGTGGGGAGATTGTCTGGTAAATGTGATGAATGGGAAGA